>NC_052313.1:59817591-59842591 GCF_016432855.1 Salvelinus namaycush | reverse complement strand
GTGCTGACACGTAGAGTGTGGATTCATCCGCCCTACATAGTAAATTCAAAACATCAATCCATCACTTCCATTATTAAATATTTTATACAAAGATACGACTGTTCACTGTTCAATGTTGTCGTTTCACTTCTGTGTTTACGAGGGAAATAGTCGTTGATAAACGATTGGCAACGTCCAAATGTTCTGTTATAAATGACCCATCAACTCCAATGAACGGTGGAGATGAATTGGGGTTTTCTGCCTGTGATATCAGTTAAGGTACTCCAAAGCAGTGTTCCCTCTCATTTATTGAGCACATTTTAGGTCTTGTGAGTGGAATCTTGAACGTCGTGAGAATTATCTGCAACTTCCTGCACGCGTTTCCAGTGAACACTGAGGCTGTACCCTTACAGTTTTAGACTATAACCAATAGGCTGTACCCTTACAGTTTTAGACAGTAGGCAATAGGCTGAACCCTTACAGTTTTAGACAGTAGCCAATAGGCTGGATCCTTACAGTTTTAGACAGTAGCCAATAGGCTGAACCCTTACAGTTTTAGACAGTAGCCAATAGGCTGAACCCTTACAGTTTTAGACAGTAGCCACTAGGCTGTATCCTTACAGTTTTAGACAGTAGCCAATAGGCTGAACCCTTACAGTTTTAGACAGTAGCCAATAGGCTGTATCCTTACAGTTTTAGACAGTAGCCAATAGGCTGTATCCTTACAGTTTTAGACAGTAGCCAATAGGCTGTATCCTTACAGTTTTAGACAGTAGCCAATAGGCTGAACCCTTACAGTTTTAGACAGTAGCCAATAGGCTGTATCCTTACAGTTTTAGACAGTAGCCAATAGGCTGTATCCTTACAGTTTTAGACAGTAGCCAATAGGCTGAACCCTTACAGTTTTAGACAGTAGCCAATAGGCTGTATCCTTACAGTTTTAGACAGTAGCCAATAGGCTGTATCCTTACAGTTTTAGACAGTAGCCAATAGGCTGAACCCTTACAGTTTTAGACAGTAGCCAATAGGCTGTATCCTTACAGTTTTAGACAGTAGCCAATAGGCTGTATCCTTACAGTTTTAGACAGTAGCCAATAGGCTGAACCCTTACAGTTTTAGACAGTAGCCAATAGGCTGTATCCTTACAGTTTTAGACAGTAGCCAATAGGCTGTATCCTTACAGTTTTAGACAGTAGCCAATAGGCTGAACCCTTACAGTTTTAGACAGTAGCCAATAGGCTGTATCCTTACAGTTTTAGACAGTAGCCAATAGGCTGTATCCTTACAGTTTTAGACAGTAGCCAATAGGCTGAACCCTTACAGTTTTAGACAGTAGCCAATAGGCTGAACCCTTACAGTTTTAGACAGTAGCCAATAGGCTGAACCCTTACAGTTTTAGACAGTAGCCAATAGGCTGAACCCTTACAGTTTTAGACAGTAGCCAATAGGCTGTATCCTTACAGTTTTAGACAGTAGCCAATAGGCTGTATCCATACAGTTTTAGACAATAGCCAATAGGCTGAACCCTTACAGTTTTAGACAATAGCCAATAGGCTGAACCCTTACAGTTTTAGACAGTAGCCAATAGGCTGAACCCTTACAGTTTTAGACAGTAGCCAATAGGCTGAACCCTTACAGTTTTAGACAGTAGCCAATAGGCTGAACCATTACAGTTTTAGACAGTAGCCAATAGGCTGATCCCTTACAGTTTTAGACTGTAGCCAATAGGCTGAACTCTTACAGTTTTAGACAGTAGCCAATAGGCTGAACCCTTACAGTTTTAGACAGTAGCCAATAGGCTGAACCCTTACAGTTGTAGGCAGTAGCCAATAGGCTGAACCCTTACAGTTTTAGACAGCAGCCAATAGGCTGAACCCTTACAGTTGTAGACAGTAGCCAATAGGCTGAACCCTTACAGTTGTAGACAGTAGCCAATAGGCTGAACCCTTACAGTTGTAGACAGTAGCCAATAGGCTGTACCCTTACAGTTTTAGACAGTAACCAATAGGCTGAACCCTTACAGTTGTAGACAGTAACCAATAGGCTATAGTGGATGTTGGACCATAAGGTAAGCCTACCAACAAAACCAATGGAGTGAATCCCATAACATTTCCACATGGAAACATCTTCTGGTGTCTATGCTGTAGCCTACAGTAGCCTCTATGTGGTGTTCAATGAAGGCCTACGTCGCATGATACTGCTAAAAACATTTTTACATTATGAAGGGCTTGACATTAAATCAGGATTTTGTACTTGGTCATTAACACCATGGACCAAATAGGTGAGTGTAAATTGCATTGTATGTGTGATGCCAGAAACCACTTTACACAACAACATGTATTATTCTCAATAGGGGGGCGCTATTTTCACTTTGTAAAAAATTGTTCCCAAATTAAACTGCCTCGTACTCAATTCTTGCTCTTACAATATGCATATTATTATTACTATTGGATAGAAAATACTCTCTAGTTTCTAAAACCGTTTGAATTATATCTGTGAGTAAAACAGAACTCATTTTGCAGCAAACTTCCTGTCAGGAAGTGAAAAATCTGAAATCGAGGGCTCTGTTCCAGGGCCTTCCTATTAATTTGCCTGAAATCTATGGATCTACATGCACTGCATACGCCTTCCAGTAGATGTCAATAGGCAGTGAGAGGTGGAATGGGGTGTCTAGCTTGATCTGAGGCCGAACAAGAGCTTTTGGAATGACGTGACCAGAATTTTCATTGTCTTGGAAGGCGCGAGAAGGGAACCCAGATTGCGTTCTGAAAAGCTTTCGGTATAGACGTTAGATATCTCTGGCTCTGATTTTATTTGATATATGTGTTAAAAACATCATAAAGTAGTTATTTTAAACCGAGTTATATCAGTTTATAGCGATTTTCAGCATTTTCTTTTCTTTGCGACTTGTGGTGTTGGGTACGTTTGCGCCACATGGCTAGCTTTGGTTGCTAATTCGACAGGCGAAGAGGACATTCTACAACCAAACACCGATTATTCTGGACAAAGGACAACTTGTACAACATTCTGATGGAAGCTCATCAAAAGTAGGAACCATTTATGATGTTATTTCGTATTTCTGTTGAAAATGTTTAGCCATATTTTCCGCCCTGATTTTGGGCGCTGTCTCGCTATAACGTAAGCTGTATGTCGTACTAAAGTTATTTTTAAAAATCTAACACAGCGGTTGCATTAAGAACTAGTGTATCTTTCATTTGCTGTACAACATGTATTTTTTAGTAAAGTTTATGATGAGTTATTTGATTAGAGTAGGTGACTCTCCAAGATTTCTCCGGACATTTTTTAGCATTTTGACTACGTATTCACATTGTAAAACCACGATTTGTACCGCTAAATATGCACATTTTCGAACAAAACATATGTGTATTGTGTAATATGATGTTATAGGACTGTCATCTGATGAAGTTTGTCAAGGTTAGTGAATAAATTTATATCTTTTGCTGGTTTTTTCGCTATCGCTACCTTTGCGGTGAATGAATGCGGTTGTGTGGTTGGCTATTGTAGTAAGCTAATATAATGCTATATTGTGTTTTCGCTGTAAAACACTTTAAAAATCTGAAATATTGGCTGGATTCACAAGATGTTTGTCTTTCATTTGCTGTACACCATGTATTTTTCATAAATGTTTTATGATGAGTATTTAGGTATTTCACGTTGGTCTCTGTAGTTACAGTGGGGCAAAAAAGTATTTAGTCAGCCACCAATTGTGCAAGTTCTCCCACTTAAAAAGATGAGAGAGGCCTGTAATTTTCATCATAGGTACACTTCAACTATGATAGACAAATTGAGAAAAAAAATCCAGAAAATCACATTGTAGGATTTTTAATGAATTTATTTGCAAATTATGGTGGAAAATAAGTATTTGGTCAATAACAAAAGTTTATCTCAATACTTTGTTATATACCCTTTGTTGGCAATGACAGAGGTCAAACGTTTTCTGTAAGTCTTCACAAGGTTTTCACACACTGTTGCTGGTATTTTGGCCATTCCTCCATGCAGATCTCCTCTAGAGCAGTGATGTTTTGGGGCTGTTGCTGGGCAACACGGACTTTCAACTCCCTCCAAAGATTTTCTATGGGGTTGAGATCTGGAGACTGGCTAGGCCACTCCAGGACCTTGAAATGCTTCTTACGAAGCCACTCCTTCGTTGCCCGGGCGGTGTGTTTGGGATCATTGTCATGCTGAAAGACCCAGCCACGTTTCATCTTCAATGCCCTTGCTGATGGAAGGAGGTTTTCACTCAAAATCTCACGATACATGGCCCCATTCATTCTTTCCTTTACACGGATCAGTCGTCCTGGTCCCTTTGCAGAAAAACAGCCCCAACGCATGATGTTTCCACTCCCATGCTTCACAGTAGGTATGGTGTTCTTTGGATGCAACTCAGCATTCTTTGTCCTCCAAACACGACGAGTTGAGTTTTTACCAAAAAGTTATATTTTGGTTTCATCTGACCATATGACATTCTCCCAATCTTCTTCTGGATCATCCAAATGCTCTCTAGCAAACTTCAGACGGGCCTGGACATGTACTGGCTTAAGCAGGGGACACGTCTGGCACTGCAGGATTTGAGTCCCTGGCGGTGTAGTGTGTTACTGATGGTAGGCTTTGTTACTTTGGTCCCAGCTCTCTGCAGGTCATTCACTAGGTCCCCCCGTGTGGTTCTGGGATTTTTGCTCACCGTTCTTGTGATCATTTTGACCCCACGGGGTGAGATCTTGCGTGGAGCCCCAGATCGAGGGAGATTATCAGTGGTCTTGTCACGAGCCTCCTCCTTCTCTTCATCCGAAGAGGAGTAGCAAGGATTGGACCAACGTGCAGCGGGTTGTGAATACATAATGAACTTTATTAACAAGACGAAACTAAACACACGAAGAACACTTGATAATTTTACAAAACAACAAAACGAAGTAGACAGACCTGAACGAGAGAACTTACATAAAACATGAAGAACGCACGAACAGGAACAGACTACATATACTAACGACAACGAAACAGTCCCGTGTGGTGCGAACATACACTGACACGGAAGACAATCACCCACAAACAAACAGTGAGAACAACCTACCTTAATATGACTCTCAATCAGAGGAAACGTCAAACACCTGCCTCTAATTGAGAGCCATACCAGGCAACCCAAAACCAACATAGAAACAGAAAACATAGACTGCCCACCCAAAACTCACGCCCTGACCAATAAACACATACCAAACAACAGAAAACAGGTCAGGAACGTGACAGAACCCCCCCCTCAAGGTGCGAACTCCGGGCGCACCCCTACAACTCAAGGGGAGGGTCTGGGTAGGCATCTGTCCGTGGTGGCGGCTCCGGCGGCGGACGAGGACACCACTCCACCACTGTCTTTGTCCCCCTCCTTAGCGTCCTTTGAGTGGCGACCCTCGCCCCCGACCATGGTCCAGGAACCTTCACTAAGGCCCCTCCTCCATAGAGGAGACAGCTCAGGACAGAGAGGTAGCTCAGGACAGAGAGGTAGCTCAGGACAGAGAAGTAGCTCAGGACAGAGAGGTAGCTCAGGACAGAGAGGTAGCTCAGGACAGAGAGGTAGCTCCGGACAGAGAGGTAGCTCCGGACAGAGAGGTAGCTCCGGACAGAGAGGTAGCTCCGGACAGAGAGGTAGCTCCGGACAGAGAGGTAGCTTAGGACAGAGTGACAACTCTGTACTAATGGCAGCTCCGGACTGAGTGGCAGCTCCGGACTGGGTGGCAGCTCCGGACTGGGTGGCAGCTCCGGACTGAGTGGCAGCTCCGGACTGAGTGGCAGCTCATGACTGGAGGGCAGCTCATGACTGTAGGGCAGCTCATGACTGTAGGGCAGCTCATGACTGGAGGGCAGCTCATGACTGGAGGGCAGCTCATGACTGGAGGGCAGCTCATGACTGGAGGGCAGCTCAATACTGAAGGGCAGCTCATGACTGAAGGGAAGCTCATGACTGAAGGGCAGCTCATGACTGAAGGGCAGCTCATGACTGTAGGGCAGCTCATGACTGTAGGGCAGCTCATGACTGTAGGGCAGCTCATGACTGGAGGGCAGCTCATGACTGGAGGGCAGCTCATGACTGGAGGGCAGCTCAATACTGAAGGGCAGCTCATGACTGAAGGGCAGCTCATGACTGAAGGGCAGCTCATGACTGAAGGGCAGCTCATGACTGAAGGGCAGCTCATGACTGTAGGGCAGCTCATGACTGTAGGGCAGCTCTGGCAGCTCCTGACTGGCTGGCGGCTCTGGCAGCTCCTGACTGGCTGGCGGCTCTGGCAGCTCCTGACTGGCTGGCGGCTCTGGCAGCTCCTGACTGGCTGGCGGCTCTGGCAGCTCCTGACTGGCTGGCGGCTCTGGCAGCTCCTGACTGACAGACGGCTCTAGCGGCTCCTGACTGACGGACGGCTCTAATGGCTCGGGACAGACGGGCGGCTCTAATGGCTCGTGGCAGACGGATGGCTCAGAAGGCGCTGGGCAGACGGATGGCTCAGAAGGCGCTGGGCAGACGGATGGCTCAGAAGGCGCTGGGCAGACGGATGGCTCAGAAGGCGCTGGGCAGACGGATGGCTCAGAAGGCGCTGGGCAGACGGATGGCTCAGAAGGCGCTGGGCAGACAGATGGCTCAGACGGCGCTGGGCAGACAGATGGCTCAGACGGCGCTGGGCAGACAGATGGCTCAGATGGCACTGGGCAGACGGATGGCTCAGACGGAGCTGGGCAGACAGGCAGTGCAGAAGGCGTTGGGCAGACGGCCGACTCTGGCCCGCTGAGGCGCACAGTAGGCCTGGTGCGTGGTGCCGGAACTGGAGGTACCGGGCTGAGGGCACGCACCTCAGGGCGAGTGCGGGGAGAAGGAACAGTGCGTACAGGGCTCTGGAGACGCACAGGAGGCTTGCTGCGTGGTGCAGGCACTGGTGGTACTGAGCTGGACACACGCACCACAGGGAGAGTGCGTGGAGGAGGAACAGTGCGTACAGGGCTCTGAGGACGCACATGAGGCTTGGTGCGTGGTGCAGGTACTGGTGGTACTGAGCTGGGGCCACGCACCATAAGGCGAGTGCGGGGTGCTGGAACTGGAGGTACTGGGCTGGGGCGGGAAGGTGGCGCCGGATATACCGGACCGTGCAGGCGTACTGGCTCCCTTGAGCACTGAGCCTGCCCAACCTTACCTGGTTGAATGCTCCCCGTCGCCCGACCAGTGCGGGGAGGTGGAATAACCCGCACCGGGCTATGTAGGCGAACCGGGGACACCATGCGTAAGGCTGGTGCCATGTAAGCCGGCCCGAGGAGACGTACTGGTGGCCAGATATGTAGGGCCGGCTTCATGACATTTAGCTCAATGCCCAATCTAGCCCTACCAGTGCGGGGAGGTGGAATAACCCGCACCGGGCTATGAACACGTACAGGAGACACCGTGCGCTCTACTGCGTAACACGGTGTCTGCCCGTACTCCCGCTCTCCACGGTTAGCCTGGGAAGTGGGCGCAGGTCTCCTACCTGCCCTCGGCCCACTACCTCTTAGCCCCCCCCCAAGAAATTTTTGGGTAGTACTCACGGGCTTTTCGGGCTTCCGTGCTAGACGCGTCCCCTCATAACGCCGGTTCCTCTCTCCGGTTTCCTCCGCTCTCCGAGCTGCCTCCAGCTGTTCCCATGGGAGGCGATCCTTTCCAGCCAGGATCTCCTCCCATGTGTAGCAACCCTTACCGTCCAAAACATCCTCCCATGTCCATTCCTCCTTCTTGCGCTGTTGTCGTTGCTGTCCGTTAACCCGCTGCTTGATCTGGGTTTGGTGGGTGATTCTGTCACGAGCCTCCTCCTTCTCTTCATCCGAAGAGGAGTAGCAAGGATTGGACCAACGTGCAGCGGGTTGTGAATACATAATGATACTTTATTAACAAGACGAAACTAAACACACGAAGAACACTTGATAATTTTACAAAACAACAAAACGAAGTAGACAGACCTGAACGAGAGAACTTACATAAAACATGAAGAACGCACGAACAGGAACAGACTACATATACTAACGACAACGAAACAGTCCCGTGTGGTGCGAACATACACTGACACGGAAGACAGTCACCCACAAACAAACAGTGAGAACAACCTACCTTAATATGACTCTCAATCAGAGGAAACGTCAAACACCTGCCTCTAATTGAGAGCCATACCAGGCAACCCAAAACCAACATAGAAACAGAAAACATAGACTGCCCACCCAAAACTCACGCCCTGACCAATAAACACATACCAAACAACAGAAAACAGGTCAGGAACGTGACAGGTCTTGTATGTCTTCCATTTCCTAATAATTGCTCCCACAGTTGATTTCTTCAAACCAAGCTGCTTACCTATTGCAGATTCAGTCTTCCCAGCCTGGTGCAGGTCTACAATTATGTTTCTGGTGTCCTTTGACAGCTCTTTGGTCTTGGCCATAGTGGAGTTTGGAGTGTGACTGTTTGAGGTTGTGGACAGGTGTCTTTTATACTGATAACAAGTTCAAACAGGTGCCATTAATACAGGTAACGAGTGGAGGGCAGAGGAGCCTCTTAAAGAAGAAGTTACAGGTCTGTGAGAGCCAGAAATCTTGCTTGTTTGTAGGTGACCAAATACTTATTTTCCACCATAATTTGCAAATAAATTCATTAAAAATCCTACAATGTGATTTTCTGGATTTTTTTTCTCATTTTGTCTGTCATAGTTGAAGTGTACCTATGATGAAAATTACAGGCCTCTCTCATCTTTTTAAGTGGGAGAACATGCACAATTGGTGGCTGACTAAATACTTTTTTGCCCCACTGTATTCTAGCTGCTTTGGTGATATTTGTGATTTGAAGCTGCAATGTAAAACTATGATTTATACCTGAAATATGCACATTTTTCGAACAAAACATATGCTATACCATAAATCTGTTATAAGACTGTCATCTGATTAAGTTGTTTCTTGGTTAGTGACTAATTATATCTTTATTTGGTCGAATTTGTGATAGCTACCTATGCGGTAAAAAAATTGTGAAAATATGCGGTTGAGTCTTTTGCTATCGTGGTTAGCTAATAGAAATACATGTTGTTTTTTCGCTGTAAAACATTTTAAAAATCGGAAATGATGGCTGGATTCACAAGATGTGTATCTTTCATTTGGTGTCTTGGACTTGTGATTTCATGATATTTATATGCTAGTATTTACTTGTGGCGCTATGCTAGGCTATGCTAGTCAGCTTTTTTACTGATGAGGATGCTCCCGGATCCGGGATTGTGACCAAGTAGATGTTTTAACATACAGAGAATTAGACAATGTAGGCTAGCCCTCTGCCTATTGGCTTACTTCGCATATTCAAGCCTATCTCAAAATACAACACTGCCCCTTTAATTAAGACATACGCTTTTCACCTGACTGGCTTTTCAAAGACAGCTGTAAATGTAGCCTCCACGTTTTAGTCCTCTCGTAGGAAGCAGTAACTCCACACAGCTGACATGTGTTTCCTGTCTCTATAACTGGGCTAATAACTCGCTAACTATCAAAGAGTATCACCAGATGTGCCCACGCACGGCTCTGCTCTCTGATCTGAACGGATCTGAAAAGCGCATTCAGGGGTGATTGAGAGACAGCTCTTGGGCTTTCCCTGCCAATACAATTCTACTCCAATGCTCTCTGCCTACACACTCAAGCTAGATTCGTTTTAACAGATGCTTGTCAACAATTGGAACAAATCATTTTTATAAAGACTTCCAGTGCTGCATCTGGTTCCACTTCCTCTTTACACATCAGAACCAACAAACATTTTTACATGTTCAACAAAAGAGTCATGAGAAAACATTTTGTATGATTTCTTATAAATTACTTTAGGCCCAACCTTTGGCTTTCCTTCTAATTACCAGAGTGCTGTGGTCACTCACTGCATCCAATGGTGACTGATATTGCTGTGGTCACTCACTGCATCCAATGGTGACTGATATTGCTGTGGTCACTCACTGCATCCAATGGTGACTGATATTGCTGTGGTCACTACATCCAATGGTGACTGATATTGCTATGGTCAATACATCCAATTGTGACTGATATTGCTATGGTCACTCACTACATCCAATGGTGACTGATATTGCTATGGTCACTCACTACATCCAATGGTGACTGATATTGCTATGGTCACTACATCCAATGGTGACTGATATTGCTATGGTCACTCACTACATCCAATGGTGACTGATATTGCTATGGTCACTCACTACATCCAATGGTGACTGATATTGCTATGGTTACTCACTACATCCAATGGTGACTGATATTGCTATGGTTACTCACTACATCCAATGGTGACTGATATTGCTAGTGTCACTCACTGCATCCAATGGTGACTGATATTGCTATGGTCATTCACTACATCCAATGGTGACTGATATTGCTATGGTTACTCACTACATCCAATGGTGACTGATATTGCTATGGTCACTACATCCAATGGTGACTGATATTGCTAGTGTCACTCACTGCATCCAATGGTGACTGATATTGCTATGGTCACTCACTACATCCAATGGGGACTGATATTGCTTTTGGAGCAGAGCTTTGCAGCATTAGTGAAGATGTGTTTAAACGATACCACGTTTCTTCCTAGGTTCTGGCCTTTCTAGGGAGTTGTTCCTAGCCACCGTGCTTCTACACCTGCATTGCTTGCTGTTTGGGGTTTTAGGCTGGGTTTCTATACAGCACTTTGAGATATCAGCTGATGAAAGAAGGGCTTTATAAATACATTTGATTTGGGGATGTATAGTTTATGTGTGTACAGTACATGTGGGAGTATGTGAGTGCTGAATCCAGCACCCCGGATAGAACCTGTGTATATCAGTTTACTGCGGACCCAGAACAACCCAGACAATAATCTGCTGCGCTGTCTGATTCATTTATCATTTTATTAGTTTTATTCTTCAAACTTGCAAATCACAAATCTAATCTGGTGCCTCTTAACTGGTCTAATATGTTACTGTATTCACACCTCTCTCTCTCTCTAATCTCTCTCTCTGTCCATCTCCATCTCACACATCTCTCTATCTCTCTCTCTCTGTCCGTCTCCATCTCACTCTTCTCTCTCTATATATCTCTCTCTCTCTCTGTCCGTCTCCATCTCACACTTCTCTCTCTCTCTAATCTCTCTCTCTGTCCGTCTCCATCTCACACTTATCTCTCTCTAATCTCTCTCTCTCTGTCCGTCTCCATCTCACTCTTCTCTCTATATATCTCTCTCTCTCTGTCCGTCTCCATCTCACACTTCTCTCTCTCTCTAATCTCTCTCTGTCCGTCTCCATCTCACACTTATCTCTCTCTCTAATCTCTCTCTCTGTCCGTCTCCATCTCACACTTATCTCTCTCTAATCTCTCTCTCTCTGTCCGTCTCCATCTCACACTTCTCTCTCTAATCTCTCTCTCTCTGTCCGTCTCTGTCTCCCACCTCTCTCTCTATCTCTCTCTCTGTCCGTCTCCATCTCACTCTTCTCTCTCTATATATCTCTCTCTCTCTGTCCGTCTCCATCTCACACTTCTCTCTCTCTCTAATCTCTCTCTCTGTCCGTCTCCATCTCACATTTATCTCTCTCTAATCTCTCTCTCTCTGTCCGTCTCCATCTCACACTTCTCTCTCTAATCTCTCTCTCTCTGTCCGTCTCCATCTCTCCCTTTCTCTCTCTGTCCGTCTCCATCTCTCCCTTTCTCTCTCTGTCCGTCTCCATCTCACACTTCTCTCTCTCTCTAATCTCTCTCTCTGTCCGTCTCCATCTCACACTTCTCTCTCTAATCTCTCTCTCTCTGTCCGTCTCCATCTCACACTTCTCTCTCTAATCTCTCTCTCTCTGTCTGTCTCCATCTCACACCTCTCTCTCTCTCTCTCTCTCACACCCTCTCTCTCTCTCTCTCTCTCTCTCTCTCTCTCTCTCTCTCTCGCACCCTCTCTCTCTCTCTCTCTCTCTCTCGCACCCCCTCTCTCTCTCTCTCTCTCTCTCTCTCTCTCTCTCTAAATAAACAAATTAATTAATAAAACTTTTATTTTAAATCTATAATTGTTAAAGTTTTTTAATTAGTTAAACATGCAAGTTTAACATCCTTTAACACCTTAGTTAAATTAGAGTTATTCTCTTTCTATTTAAAACATCTTGTGCTGACTGTGTCTGGAAAAAAATACCTATTCAACAGCATATTCAATTAGAGTTCTACAATGCAGCGTGTCACTGCTCATATTGAGGAGAAGACAGCACACGTTCCAAATGGCACCCTATTCCCTTTACAGTGCACTACTTTTGACCAGGGCCCTATGGCACCCTATTCCCTTTACAGTGCACTACTTTAGACCAGGGCCCTATGGCACCCTATTCCCTTTACAGTGCACTACTTTTGACCAGGGCCCTATGGCACCCTATTCCCTTTACAGTGCACTACTTTAGACCAGGGCCCTATGGCACCCTATTCCCTTTACAGCGCACTACTTTTGACCAGGGAATAGGGTGCTATTTGGGAATCAAACACAGTCTCCTTTGTAGAAAAGAAAAATAAGAAATCCAAACAACTCATATAGCTGGAAGCTCTCTGACAGTATTTAACAGTTTAACTCAGATATATATAGCTGGAAGCTCTCTGACAGTATTCAACAGTATAACTCAGATATATATAGCTGGAAGCTCTCTGACAGTATTCAACAGTATAACTCAGATATATATAGCTGGAAGCCCTCTGACAGTATTCAACAGTATAACTCAGATATATATAGCTGGAAGCTCTCTGACAGTATTCAACAGTGTTTCTCAGATATATATAGCTGGAAGCTCTCTGACAGTATTCAACAGTATAACTCAGATATATATAGCTGGAAGCTCTCTGACAGTATTCAACAGTATAACTCAGAAATATATAGCTGGAAGCTCTCTGACAGTATTCAACAGTATAACTCAGATATATATAGCTGGAAGCTCTCTGACAGTATTCAACAGTATAACTCAGAAATATATATATATTGCTGGCACTGAGGAGAGAAATCCTTGAAGGACGAGAGGAGAGGAGAGGAGACTGTTTTGTTGTTCATTCAGAATAGAAACACATGCTTTGTCCCGAAAACAGGGCTTTTATTTTTGACTCAATGAAACAAGTCACAAGTGTAACCTTTTCCTGACAGAACAATCATCAATCATGGAGACAAGAGAAGTGGAGTTGAATTCAAAGCAGAGGAGACTTAATAACAACTTACTTCCTTTGTCTGTTCTGCTTTGATCTGTTCTGTTCTGTCCTGTTCTAATCTGTTCTGTTCTGCTCTGGTCTGTTCTGTTCTGCTTTGATCTGTTCTGTTCTGCTCTGTTCTGTTCTGTTCTGCTCTGTTCTGTTCTGCTCTGTTCTGTTCTGCTCTGTTCTGGTCTGTTCTGTTCTGCTCTGCTCTGTTTTGGTCTGTTCTGGTCTGTTCTGTTCTGCTCTGTTCTGTTCTGCTCTGTTCTGTTCTGCTCTGTTCTGGTCTGTTCTGTTCTGTTCTGTTCTGTTCTGCTCTGTTCTGTTCTGCTCTGTTCTGTTCTGCTCTGTTCTGGTCTGTTCTGTTCTGTTCTGTTCTGTTCTGCTCTGTTCTGTTCTGCTCTGTTCTGGTCTGTTCTGTTCTGCTCTGTTCTGTTCTGCTCTGTTCTGTTCTGTTCTGTTCTCTCCTGTTCTGTTCTGTTCTGCTCTGTTCTGTTCTCTCCTGTTCTGTTCTGCTCTGCTCTGTTTTGGTCTGTTCTGGTCTGTTCTGTTCTGCTCTGTTCTGTTCTGCTCTGTTCTGTTCTGCTCTGTTCTGGTCTGTTCTGTTCTGTTCTGTTCTGTTCTGCTCTGTTCTGTTCTGCTCTGTTCTGTTCTGCTCTGTTCTGGTCTGTTCTGTTCTGTTCTGTTCTGCTCTGTTCTGTTCTGCTCTGTTCTGGTCTGTTCTGTTCTGCTCTGTTCTGTTCTGCTCTGTTCTGTTCTGCTCTGTTCTGTTCTGTTCTGTTCTCTCCTGTTCTGTTCTGTTCTGCTCTGTTCTGTTCTCTCCTGTTCTGCTCTGTTCTGCTCTGCTCTGTTCTCTCCTGTTCTGTTCTGTTCTCTCCTGTTCTGTTCTGTTCTCTCCTGTTTTGTTCTGTTCTCTCCTCTCCTGTTCTGCTCTGTTCTGTTCTGTTCTCTCCTGTTCTGTTCTGTTCTGTTCTGTTCTCTCCTGTTCTGTTCTGTTCTCTCCTGTTCTGTTCTGCTCTGTTCTGCTCTGTTCTGTTCTCTCCTGCTCTGTTCTGTCTCTCCTGTTCTGTTCTGTTCTCTCCTGTTTTGTTCTGTTCTTTTCTCTCCTGCTCTGTTCTGTTCTGTTCTGTTCTCTCCTGTTCTGTTCTGCTCTGTTCTGTTCTGTTCTGTTCTCTCCTGCTCTGTTCTCTCCTGCTCTGTTCTGTTCTCTCCTGTTTTGTTCTGTTCTGTTCTCTCCTGTTCTGTCTCTCCTGTTTTGTTCTGTTCTGTTCTCTCCTGCTCTGTTCTCTCCTGTTCTGTTCTCTCCTGTTCTGTTCTGCTCTGTTCTCTCCTGTTCTGTTCTGCTCTGTTCTGTTCTGTTCTCTCCTGTTCTGTTCTGTTCTGTTCTCTCCTGTTCTGTTCTGCTCTGTTCTGTTCTGTTCTCTCCTGTTCTGTTCTGTTCTGTCTCTCCTGTTCTGTTCTGTTCTCTCCTGTTCTGCTCTGTTCTGTTCTGTTCTGTTCTCTCCTGTTCTGTTCTGTTCTGTTCTCTCCTGTTCTGTTCTGTTCTCTCCTGTTTTGTTCTGTTCTTTTCTCTCCTGTTCTGTTCTCTCCTGTTCTGTTCTGTTCTCTCCTGTTCTGTTCTGCTCTGTTCTGTTCTGTTCTCTCCTGTTCTGTTCTGTTCTGTTCTCTCCTGTTCTGTTCTGTTCTGTTCTCTCCTGTTCTGTTCTGTTCTGTTCTCTCCTGTTCTGTTCTGTTCTCTCCTGTTCTGTTCTGCTCTGTTCTGTTCTGTTCTCTCCTGTTCTGTTCTGTTCTCTCCTGTTCTGTTCTGTTCTGTTCTCTCCTGTTCTGTTCTGCTCTGTTCTGTTCTGTTCTCTCCTGTTCTGTTCTGTTCTGTTCTCTCCTGTTCTGTTCTGCTCTGTTCTGTTCTGTTCTCTCCTGTTCTGTTCTGTTCTCTCCTGTTCTGTTCTGCTCTGTTCTGTTCTGTCTCTCCTGTTCTGTTCTCTCCTGTTTTGTTCTGTTCTTTTCTCTCCTGTTCTGTTCTGTTCTCTCCTGTTCTGCTCTGTTCTGTTCTGTTCTGTTCTGTTCTCTCCTGTTCTGTTCTGTTCTGTTCTGTTCTCTCCTGTTCTGTTCTGCTCTGTTCTGTTCTGTTCTCTCCTGTTCTGTTCTGTTCTCTCCTGTTTTGTTCTGTTCTGTTCTCTCCTGTTCTGTTCTGCTCTGTTCTGTTCTGTTCTCTCCTGTTCTGTTCTGTTCTGTTCTCTCCTGTTTTGTTCTGTTCTGTTCTCTCCTGTTCTGCTCTGTTCTGTTCTGTTCTGTTCTGTTCTGTTCTCCCCTGTTCTGTTCTGTTCTGTTCTCTCCTGTTCTGTTCTGTTCTGTTCTCTCCTGTTTTGCTCTGTTCTGTTCTGTTCTGTTCTCTCCTGTTCTTTTCTCTCCTGCTCTGTTCTGCTCTGTTCTCTCCTGTTCTGTTCTGTTCTCTCCTGTTCTGTTCTGTTCTCTCCTGTTCTGTTCTGTTCTCTCCTGTTCTGTTCTGTTCTCTCCTGTTCTGTTCTGTTCTCTCCTGTTCTGTTCTGTTCTGTTCTCTCCTGCTCTGTTCTGTTCTCTCCTGTTCTGTTCTCTCCTGTTCTGTTCTGTTCTCTCCTGTTCTGTTCTGTTCTGTTCTCTCCTGCTCTGTTCTGTTCTCTCCTGTTCTGTTCTCTCCTGCTCTGTTCTGTTCTGTTCTCTCCTGCTCTGTTCTGTTCTCTCCTGTTCTGTTCTCTCCTGCTCTGTTCTGCTCTGTTCTCTCCTGTTCTGTTCTGTTCTCTCCTGTTCTGTTCTGTTCTCTCCTGTTCTGTTCTGTTCTCTCCTGTTCTGTTCTGTTCTCTCCTGTTTTGCTCTGTTCTGTTCTGTTCTGTTCTCTCCTGTTCTTTTCTCTCCTGCTCTGTTCTGCTCTGTTCTCTCCTGTTCTGTTCTGTTCTCTCCTGTTCTGTTCTGTTCTCTCCTGTTCTGTTCTGTTCTCTCCTGTTCTGTTCTGTTCTCTCCTGTTCTGTTCTGTTCTCTCCTGTTCTGTTCTGTTCTCTCCTGCTCTGTTCTGTTCTGTTCTCTCCTGCTCTGTTCTGTTCTCTCCTGTTCTGTTCTCTCCTGCTCTGTTCTGCTCTGTTCTCTTCTGTTCTGTTCTCTCCTGTTCTGTTCTGTTCACTCCTGTTCTGTTCTGTTCTCTCCTGTTCTGTTCTGTTCTGTTCTCTCCTGTTCTGTTCTGTTCTGTTCTCTCCTGTTCTGTTCTGTTCTCTCCTGCTCTGTTCTGTTCTCTCCTGTTATTTTCTCTCCTGCTCTGTTCTGCTCTGTTCTCTCCTGTTCTGTTCTGTTCTCTCCTGTTCTGTTCTGTTCTCTCCTGTTCTGTTCTGTTCTCTCCTGCTCTGCTCTGTTCTGTTCTCTCCTGTTCTGTTCTGTTCTGTTCTCTCCTGTTCTGTTCTGCTCTGTTCTGTTCTGTCTCTCCTGTTCTGTTCTGTCTCTCCTGTTCTGTTCTGTTCTCTCCTGTTCTGTTCTGTTCTGTTCTCTCCTGTTCTGTTCTGTTCTGTTCTCTCCTGTTCTGTTCTGTTCTCTCCTGCTCTGTTCTGTTCTCTCCTGTTATTTTCTCTCCTGCTCTGTTCTGCTCTGTTCTCTCCTGTTCTGTTCTGTTCTCTCCTGTTCTGCTCTGTTCTCTCCTGTTCTGTTCTGTTCTCTCCTGCTCTGTTCTGTTCTCTCCTGCTCTGCTCTGTTCTGTTCTCTCCTGTTCTGTTCTGTTCTGTTCTCTCCTGTTCTGTTCTGTTCTCTCCTGTTCTGTTCTGTTCTCTCCTGCTCTGCTCTGTTCTGTTCTCTCCTGTTCTGTTCTCTCCTGCTCTGTTCTGTTCTCTCCTGTTCTGTTCTGTTCTGTTCTCTCCTGTTCTGTTCTGCTCTGTTCTGTTCTGTCTCTCCTGTTCTGTTCTCTCCTGTTTTGTTCTGTTCTTTTCTCTCCTGTTCTGTTCTGTTCTCTCCTGTTCTGCTCTGTTCTGTTCTGTTCTGTTCTGTTCTCTCCTGTTCTGTTCTGTTCTGTTCTCTCCTGTTCTGTTCTGTTCTGTTCTGTTCTCTCCTGTTCTGTTCTGCTCTGTTCTGTTCTGTTCTCTCCTGTTCTGTTCTGTTCTCTCCTGTTCTGTTCTGCTCTGTTCTGTTCTGTCTCTCCTGTTCTGTTCTCTCCTGTTTTGTTCTGTTCTTTTCTCTCCTGTTCTGTTCTGTTCTCTCCTGTTCTGCTCTGTTCTGTTCTGTTCTGTTTTGTTCTCTCCTGTTTTGCTCTGTTCTGTTCTGTTCTGTTCTCTCCTGTTCTTTTCTCTCCTGCTCTGTTCTGCTCTGTTCTCTCCTGTTCTGTTCTGTTCTCTCCTGTTCTGTTCTGTTCTCTCCTGTTCTGTTCTGTTCTCTCCTGTTCTGTTCTGTTCTCTCCTGCTCTGTTCTGTTCTGTTCTCTCCTGCTCTGTTCTGTTCTCTCCTGTTCTGTTCTCTCCTGCTCTGTTCTGCTCTGTTCTCTCCTGTTCTGTTCTGTTCTCTCCTGTTCTGTTCTGTTCTCTCCTGTTCTGTTCTGTTCTCTCCTGTTCTGTTCTGTTCTGTTCTCTCCTGTTCTGTTCTGTTCTCTCCTGTTCTGTTCTGTTCTCTCCTGCTCTGTTCTGTTCTCTCCTGTTATTTTCTCTCCTGCTCTGTTCTGCTCTGTTCTCTCCTGTTCTGTTCTGTTCTCTCCTGTTCTGTTCTGTTCTCTCCTGTTCTGTTCTGTTCTCTCCTGCTCTGCTCTGTTCTGTTCTCTCCTGTTCTGTTCTGTTCTGTTCTCTCCTGTTCTGTTCTGCTCTGTTCTGTTCTGTCTCTCCTGTTCTGTTCTGTCTCTCCTGTTCTGTTCTGTTCTCTCCTGTTCTGTTCTGTTCTGTTCTCTCCTGTTCTGTTCTGTTCTGTTCTCTCCTGTTCTGTTCTGTTCTCTCCTGCTCTGTTCTGTTCTCTCCTGTTATTTTCTCTCCTGCTCTGTTCTGCTCTGTTCTCTCCTGTTCTGTTCTGTTCTCTCCTGTTCTGTTCTGTTCTCTCCTGTTCTGTTCTGTTCTCTCCTGCTCTGCTCTGTTCTGTTCTCTCCTGCTCTGCTCTGTTCTGTTCTCTCCTGTTCTGTTCTGTTCTGTTCTCTCCTGTTCTGTTCTGTTCTCTCCTGTTCTGTTCTGTTCTCTCCTGCTCTGCTCTGTTCTGTTCTCTCCTGTTCTGTTCTCTCCTGCTCTGTTCTGTTCTCTCCTGCTCTGTTCTGTTCTGTTCTCTCCTGTTCTGTTCTCTCCTGTTCTGTTCTGTTCTCTCCTGTTCTGTTCTGTTCTGTTCTCTCCTGTTCTGTTCTGCTCTGTTCTGTTCTGTCTCTCCTGTTCTGTTCTGTTCTCTCCTGTTTTGCTCTGTTCTGTTCTGTTCTCTCCTGTTCTGCTCTGTTCTGTTCTGTTCTGTTCTGTTCTGTTCTGTTCTGTTCTCTCCTGTTCTGTTCTGTTCTGTTCTCTCCTGTTCTGTTCTGCTCTGTTCTGTTCTGTTCTCTCCTGTTTTGTTCTGTTCTGTTCTCTCCTGTTCTGCTCTGTTCTCTCCTGTTTTGTTCTGTTCTTTTCTCTCCTGTTCTGTTCTCTCCTATTTTGCTCTGTTCTGTTCTGTTCTGTTCTCTCCTGTTCTGCTCTGTTCTCTCCTGTTCTGTTCTGTTCTCTCCTGTTCTGTTCTGTTCTCTCCTGTTCTGTTCTGTTCTCTCCTGCTCTGTTCTGTTCTCTCCTGCTCTGTTCTGTTCTGTTCTCTCCTGCTCTGTTCTGTTCTCTCCTGTTCTGTTCTGTTCTCTCCTGTTCTGCTCTGTTCTGTTCTGTTCTCCCCTGTTCTGTTCTCTCCTGCTCTGTTCTGTTCTGTTCTCTCCTGCTCTGTTCTGTTCTCTCCTGTTCTGTTCTGTTCTCTCCTGTTCTGCTCTGTTCTGTTCTGTTCTCTCCTGTTCTGTTCTCTCCTGTTCTGTTCTCTCCTGCTCTGTTCTGTTCTCTCCTGCTCTGTTCTGTTCTGTTCTCTCCTGTTCTGTTCTGTTCTGTTCTCTCCTGTTCTGTTTTGTTCTCTCCTGTTCTGTTCTGTTCTCTCCTGCTCTGTTCTGTTCTCTCCTGTTCTGTTCTGTTCTCTCCTGTTCTGTTCTGTTCTCTCCTGTTCTGCTCTGTTCTGTTCTCTCTTGCTCTGTTCTGTTCTCTCCTGTTCTGTTCTGTTCTCTCCTGTTCTGCTCTGTTCTGTTCTCTCCTGTTCTGTTCTGTTCTCTCCTGTTCTGTTCTGTTCTCTCCTGTTCTGCTCTGTTCTCTCCTGTTCTGCTCTGTTCTGTTCTCTCCTGTTCTGTTTTGTTCTCTCCTGTTCTGCTCTGTTCTGTTCTCTCTTGCTCTGTTCTGTTCTGTTCTCTCCTGTTCTGTTCTGTTCTGTTCTCTCCTGTTCTGTTTTGTTCTCTCCTGTTCTGTTCTGTTCTCTCCTGCTCTGTTCTGTTCTCTCCTGTTCTGTTCTGTTCTCTCCTGTTCTGTTCTGTTCTCTCCTGTTCTGCTCTGTTCTGTTCTCTCTTGCTCTGTTCTGTTCTGTTCTCTCCTGCTCTGTTCTGTTCTCTCTTGCTCTGTTCTGTTCTCTCCTGTTCTGTTCTGTTCTCTCCTGTTCTGTTCTGTTCTCTCCTGTTCTGTTCTGTTCTGTTCTCTCTTGCTCTGTTCTGTTCTCTCCTGTTCTGTTCTGTTCTCTCCTGTTCTGTTCTGTTCTCTCCTGTTTTGCTCTGCTCTGTTCTGTTCTCTCTTGCTCTGTTCTGTTCTCTCCTGTTCTGTTCTGTTCTCTCCTGTTCTGTTCTGTTCTCTCCTGTTTTGCTCTGCTCTGTTCTGTTCTCTCTTGCTCTGTTCTGTTCTCTCCTGTTCTGTTCTGTTCTCTCCTGTTCTGTTCTGCTCTGTTCTGTTCTCTCCTGTTCTGTTCTGTTCTCTCCTGTTTTGCTCTGTTCTGTTCTGTTCTCTCCTGTTCTGCTCTGTTCTGTTCTGTTCTCTCCTGTTCTGTTCTGTTCTCTCCTGTTTTGTTCTGTTCTGTTCTGTTCTCTCCTGTTCTGTTCTGTTCTCTCCTGTTCTGCTCTGTTCTGTTCTGTTCTCTCCTGCTCTGTTCTGTTCTGTTCTCTCCTGTTCTGTTCTGTTCTCTCCTGTTCTGCTCTGTTCTGTTCTGTTCTCTCCTGCCCTGTTCTGTTCTGTTCTCACCTGCTCTGTTCTGTTCTGTTCTCTCCTGTTCTGTTTTGTTCAGTATTGCTCTGCTGTGTTCTGTTCTGTAACATCAGTCTACCTTGTTATAAAGCGGTAGGAAACACACACACTTCATTGTCTCTGTGTGGTCTCATTTCTATAGTTCATTCGTATTGCAGAGTTTAGTCAGAGTTCACATCCAAACTGATTTCATTAAATAAGATAAATGTATGTGTGTGTGTGTGTGTGTGTGTGTGTGTGTGTGTGTGTGTGTGTGTGTGTGTGTGTGTGTGTGTGTGTGTGTGTGTGTGTGTGTGTGTGTGTGTGTGTGGTGTATTGATACTGCATGCCGACCATGAATACATTGATACAATTTAAAATGGCACCCTATTCCTTATTTCGTGCACTACTTTTGACCAGAGCCATATGGACACTGATCAAAGGAAGTGCACTATGTAGGGAATAGGGTGCCATTTGGGACGCTGACCTTAGTATTGCTTTCTTCAGAGTGTGTGGTGATTGTGGATTACAGTGCACTGGTTCAGACTGGTGATGAGCTGTTCTATAGACAGACATGCAGAGCATCACCCGGTCACATGATCTACACCGCCACACATTTCCCTGTTCACACACCCTAACCCACTCCCTGTTCACACACCCTAACCCTAACCCACTCCCTGTTCATACACCCTAACCCACTCTCTGTTCACACACCCTAACCCTAACCCACTCCCTGTTCATACACCCTAACCTACTCCCTGTTCACACACCCTAACCCTAACCCACTCCCTGTTCATACACCCTAACCCACTCTCTGTTCACACACCCTAACCCTAACCCACTCTCTGTTCACACACCCTAACCCTAACCCACTCTCTGTTCACACACCCTAACCCTAACCCACTCTCTGTTCACACACCCTAACCCTAACCCACTCTCTGTTCACACACCCTAACCCTAACCCACTCCCTGTTCACACACCATAACCCTAACCCACTCCCTGTTCACACACCCTAACCCTAACCCACTCCCTGTTCACACACCCTAACCCACTCCCTGTTCACACACCCTAACCCACTCTCTGTTCACACACCCTAACCCTAACCCACTCTCTGTTCACACACCCTAACCCTAACCCACTCCCTGTTCACACACCCTAACCCTAACCCACTCCCTGTTCATACACCCTAACCCACTCTCTGTTCACACACCCTAACCCTAACCCACTCTCTGTTCACACACCCTAACCCTAACCCACTCCCTGTTCACACACCCTAACCCTAACCCACTCCCTGTTCATACACCCTAACCCACTCTCTGTTCACACATCCTAACCCACTCCCTGTTCACACACCCTAACCCACTCCCTGTTCACACACCCTAACCCTAACCCACTCTCTGTTCACACACCCTAACCCACTCTCTGTTCACACATCCTAACCCACTCCCTGTTCACACACCCTAACCCACTCTCTGTTCACACATCCTAACCCTAACCCACTCCCTGTTCACACACCCTAACCGACTCCCTGTTCACACACCCTAACCCTAACCCACTCTCTGTTCACACACCCTAACCCTAACCCACTCCCTGTTCACACACCCTAACCCACTCCCTGTTCACACACCCTAACCCTAACCCACTCCCTGTTCACACACCCTAACCCACTCCCTGTTCACACACCCTAACCCACTCCCTGTTCATACACCCTAACCCACTCCCTGTTCATACACCCTAACCCTAACCCACTCCCTGTTCATACACCCTAACCCTAACCCACTCCCTGTTCATACACCCTAACCCTAACCCACTCCCTGTTCATACACCCTAACCCTAACCCACTCTCTGTTCACACATCCAAACCCACTCCCTGTTCATACACCCTAACCCTAACCCACTCCCTGTTCACACACCCTAACCCTAACCCACTCCCTGTTCATACACCCTAACCCACTCCCTGTTCACACACCCTAACCCACTCCCTGTTCACACATCCTAACCCACTCCCTGTTCATACACCCTAACCCTAACCCACTCCCTGTTCACACACCCTAACCCTAACCCACTCCCTGTTCATACACCCTAACCCACTCCCTGTTCACACACCCTAACCCACTCCCTGTTCACACACCCTAACCCTAACCCACTCCCTGTTCACACACCCTAACCCACTCCTGTTCACACACCCTAACCCTAACCCACTCCCTGTTCATACACCCTAACCCACTCCCTGTTCATACACCCTAACCCTAACCCACTCCCTGTTCATACACCCTAACCCTAACCCACTCCCTGTTCATACACCCTAACCCTAATCCACTCCCTGTTCATACACCCTAACCCTAACCCACTCCCTGTTCATACACCCTAACCGTAACCCACTCCCTGTTCATACACCCTAACCCACTCCCTGTTCACACACCCTAACCCTAACCCACTCCCTGTTCACACACCCTAACCCACTCCCTGTTCACACACCCTAACCCTAACCCACTCCCTGTTCATACACCCTAACCCTAACCCACTCCCTGTTCATACACCCTAACCCTAACCCACTCCCTGTTCATACACCCTAACCCTAACCCACTCCCTGTTCATACATCCTAACCCACTCCCTGTTCATACACCCTAACCCACTCCCTGTTCACACACCCTAACCCTAACCCACTCCCTGTTCACACACCCTAACCCACTCCCTGTTCACACACCCTAACCCTAACCCACTCTCTGTTCACACACCCTAACCCACTCCCTGTTCATACACCCTAACCCACTCCCTGTTCACACACCCTAACCCACACCCTGTTCATACACCCTAACCCTAACCCACTCTCTGTTCATACACCCTAACCCTACCCCACTACCTTTTCACACACCCTAACCCACTCCTTGTTCATACACCCTAACCCTAACCCACTCCCTGTTCACACACCCTAACCCACTCTCTGTTCACACACCCTAACCCACTCCCTGTTCACACACCCTTACCCTAACCCACTCCCTGCTCATACACCCTAACCCACTCTCTGTTCACACACCCTAACCCTAACCCACTCCCTGTTCACACACCCTAACCCACTCCCTGTTCACACACCCTAATCCACTCCCTGTTCACACACCCTTACCCTAACCCACTCCCTGCTCATACACCCTAACCCACTCTCTGTTCACACAACCTAACCCTAACCCACTCCCTGTTCACACACCCTAACCCACTCCCTGTTCACACACCCTAACCCTAACCCACTCCCTGTTCACACACCCTAACCCACTCTCTGTTCATACACCCTAACCCTACCCCACTACCTTTTCACACACCCTAACCCACTCCCTGTTCACACACCCTAACCCACTCCCTGTTCACACACCCTAACCCTAACCCACTCCCTGTTCATACACCCTAACCCACTCCCTGTTCACACACCCTAACCCACTCCCTGTTCATACACCCTAACCCTAACCCACTCCCTGTTCACACACCCTAACCCACTCCCTGTTCATACACCCTAACCCTAACCCACTCCCTGTTCACACACCCTAACCCACTCCCTGCTCTCACACCCTAACTCACTCCCTGTTCACACACCCTAATCCACTCCCTGCTCTCACACCCTAACCCACTCCCTGTTCACACACCCTAACCCACTCCCTGTTCACACACCCTAACCCACTCCCTGTTCACACACCCAAACCCACTCCCTGTTCACACACCCTAACCCACTCCCTGTTCACACACCCTAATCCACTCCCTGTTCACACACCCTAACCCTAACCCACTCCCTGTTCACACACCCTAACCCACTCCCTGCTCTCACACCCTAACTCACTCCCTGCTCTCACACCCTACCCACTCCCTGTTCATACACCCTAACTCACTCCCTGCTCTCACACTCTAACTCACTCCCTGCTCTCACACCCTAACCCACTCCCTGCTCTCACACCCTAACCCACTCCCTGTTCACACACCCTAACCCACTCCCTGTTCATACACCCTAACTCACTCCCTGCTCTCACACCCTAACCCACTCCCTGCTCACACCCTAACCCACTCCCTGCCCACACCCTAACCCACTCCCTGCTCAGACCCTAACCCACCCTCTTACTCACCCTAACCCACTTCCTACCACACCCTAACCCACGTCCTACCCACGCCCTAACCCACTCCCTACTCGCCTCCTAACCCACTCCCTACCCACACCCTAACCCACTCCCTACTCGCCTCCTAACCCACTCCCTACTCGCCTCCTAACCAACTCCCTACTCACCTCCTAACCCACTCCCTACTCGCCTCCTAACCCACTCCCTACTCGCCTCCTAACCCACTCCCTACCCACACCCTAACCCACTCCCTACTCGCCTCCTAACCCACTCCCTACTCACCTCCTAACCCACTCCCTACTCGCCTCCTAACCCACTCCCTACCCACACCCTAACCCACTCCCTACTCGCCTCCTAACCCACTCCCTACTCACCTCCTAACCCACTCCCTACTCGCCTCCTAACCCACTCCCTACCCACACCCTAACCCACTCCCTACTCGCCTCCTAACCCACTCCCTACTCACCTCCTAACCCACTCCCTACTCACCTCCTAACCCACTCCCTACCCACACCCTAACCCACTCCCTACTCGCC
>NC_052313.1:59775091-59812591 GCF_016432855.1 Salvelinus namaycush | reverse complement strand
AAAAATAAGATGAAACTACCCTATGAAACAAAGATAAATGACATAAAGAATGATAGTAAATGTAACGGCGGCCTTCCCTCTCTTCACTAGAAGAGGGGGTGAAACAGGGATCGGACCAACACGCAGCGTAGCCAGTGCTCAACATGTTTAATTAACAAAACTACTGTGAACACTAAACAAATACAAAATAACAAAAGTGGCAAACCGATACAGACCTATCTGGTGCAGAACACAAACACAGAGACAGGAAACAACCACCCACAATCCCCAACACAAAACAAGCCACCTATATATGATTCTCAATCAGGGACAACGATTGACAGCTGCCTCTGATTGAGAACCATATTAGGCTGGACACAGAAACAGACAAACTAGACACACAACATAGAATTCCCACCCAGCTCACGTCCTGACCAACACTAAACAAGCAAAACACATAAGAACTATGGTCAGGACGTGACAGTACCCCCCTCCTGAGGTGCGGACTCCGAACGCACCCCTAAAACTCAAGGGGAGGGCCTGGGTGGGCATCTGACCGCGGTGGCGGCTCCGGCAGTGGACGAGGACACCACTCCACCATTGTCTTTGTCCCCCTCCTTAGCGTCCTTTGAGTGGCGACCCTCGC
The DNA here is from genome assembly GCF_016432855.1 of Salvelinus namaycush. Classification (NCBI taxonomy): domain Eukaryota; kingdom Metazoa; phylum Chordata; class Actinopteri; order Salmoniformes; family Salmonidae; genus Salvelinus; species Salvelinus namaycush. Next base: position 59,811,966 of record NC_052313.1, on the reverse strand, counting down.
CCCCGACCCTGGTCTAGGAACCTTCACAAAGGTCCCCCCTAGATAGAGGAGACAGCTCAGGACAGAGAGGTAGCTCAGGACAGAGAGGTAGCTCAGGACAGAGAGGTAGCTCAGGACAGAGGGGCAACTCCGGACTGAAGGGCAGCTCAGGACAGAGAGGCAGCTCTGGACTGAAGGGCAGCTCCGGACTAATGGCAGCTCCGGGCTGAGGGGCAGCTCATGACTGGAGGGCAGCTCATGGCTGGAAGGCAGCTCATGGCTGTAGGGCAGCTCATGGCTGGAGGGCAGCTCATGACTGGAGGGCAGCTCATGACTGGAGGGTAGCTCATGACTGGAGGGCAGCTCATGACTGGCGTGCAGCTCATGACTGGAAGGCAGCTCCTGACTGGAAGGCAGCTCCTGACTGGAAGGCAGCTCCTGACTGGCTGGCGGCTCTGGCGGCTCCTGACTGGCTGGCGGCTCTGGCGGCTCCTGACTGGCTGGCGGCTCTGGCGGCTTCTGACTGGCTGGCGGCTCTGGCGGCTCCTGACTGGCTGGCGGCTCTGGCGGCTCCTGACTGGCTGGCGGCTCTGGCGGCTCCTGACTGGCTGACGGCTCTAGCGGCTCCTGACTGACGGACGGCTCTAGCGGCTCCTGACTGACGGGCGGCTCTAGCGTCTCCTGACTGACGTGCGGCTCTGACGGCTCAGGACAGACGGGCGGCTCTGACGGCTCGGGACAGACGGGCGGCTCTGACGGCTCGGGACAGACGGGCCGCTCAGATGACGCTGGGCAGACGGATGGCTCAGACGGCGCTGGGCAGACGGATGGCTCAGACGGCGCTGGGCAGACGGATGGCTCAGACGGCGCTGGGCAGACGGATGGCTCAGACGGCGCTGGGCAGACGGATGGCTCAGACGGCGCTGGGCAGACGGATGGCTCAGACGGCGCTGGGCAGACGGATGGCTCAGACAGCGCTGGGCAGACAGGCAGTGCAGACGGCGCTGGGCAGACGAGCAGTGCAGGCGGTGTTGGGCAGACGGCCGACTCTGACCTGCTGAGGCACACAGTAGGCCTGGTGCGTGGTGCCGGAACTGGTGGTACCGGACTGGAGACACGCACCTCAGGGCGAGTGCGGGGAGCAGGAACAGGGCACACTGGACTCTCGAGGCGCACTATAGGCCTGGTGCGTGGTACCGGCACTGGTGGTACCGGGCTGAAGGCACGCACCTCAGGGCGAGTGCGGGGAGAAGGAACAGTGCGTACAGGGCTCTGGAGACGCACAGGAGGCTTGGTGCGTGGTGCCGGAACTGGAGGTACTGGGCTGGAGACACGCACCTCAGGGAGAGTGCGTGGAGGAGGAACAGGGCTCTGGAGACGCACAGGAAGCCTGGTGCGTGGTGTAGGCACTGGTGGTACTGGGCTAGACAGCAGCTAATGGGAATACATAATAAACCCCAGGAAGAGTAGGATCCATAATAAACCCCAGGAAGAGTAGACAGCAGCTAATGGGAATACATAATAAACCCCAGGAAGAGTAGGATCCATAATAAACCCCAGGAAGAGTAGACAGCAGCTAATGGGAATACATAATGAACCCCAGGAAGAGTAGGATCCATAATAAACCCCAGGAAGAGTAGACAGCAGCTAATGGGAATACATAATAAACCCCAGGAAGAGTAGGATCCATAATAAACCACACGAAGAGTAGACAGCAGCTAATGGGAATACATAATAAACCCCAGGAAGAGTAGACAGCAGCTAATGGGAATACATAATAAACCCAAGGAAGAGTAGGATCCATAATAAACCCCAGGAAGAGTAGACAGCAGCTAATGTGGATCCATAATAAACCCCAGGAAGAAAAGGATCCATAATAAACCCCAGGAAGAGTAGGATCCATAATAAACCCCAGGAAAAGTAGGATCCATAATAAACCCCAGGAAGAGTAAATGTGGATCCATAATAAACCCCAGGAAGAGTAGACAGCAGCTAATGGGAATACATAATAAACCCCAGGAAGAGTAGGATCCATAATAAACCCCAGGAAGAGTAGACAGCAGCTAATCTGGATCCATAATAAACCCCAGGAAGAGTAGGATCCATAATAAACCCCAGGAAGAGTAGACAGCAGCTAATGGGAATACATAATAAACCCCAGGAAGAGTAGGATCCATAATAAACCCCAGGAAGAGTAGACAGCAGCTAATCTGGATCCATAATAAACCCCAGGAAGAGTAGGATCCATAATAAACCCCAGGAAGAGTAGACAGCAGCTAATCTGGATCCATAATAAACCCCAGGAAGAGTAGGATCCATAATAAACCCCATTCATTGATGGCTCATTCATCACAAAACACACTGATATTGACACCTACGTTAATTATTTTTTTAAATTGGCAAGATTAGCACACTTAGGGATGACATGCCAGCAACAAACGCTGACGCTACACATCCAAGTATATCTGACCAAATTATGAAAGACAAGCGTTGTAATTTTGATTTCTGTAAAGCGAGTGTGGCAGAGGTACATACACACACACGGTAACATATGCACTATACACACACGTACACATGGATGTTTGTGTTGTAGATATGTGGTAGTGGAGTAGTGGCCTGAGGGCAAACACTTCATGTGTTGTAGATATGTGGTAGTAGAGTAGTGGCCTGAGGGCAAACACTTCATGTGTTGTGAAATCTGTTTTGGAATGTATTGTAATATTTAGAAAATTGTATAACAGCCTTAATTTTTCTGGACCCCAGGAAGAGTAAATGTGGATCCATAATAAATCCCAGGAAGAGTAAATGTGGATCCATAATAAACCCCAGGAAGAGTAGACAGCAGCTAATGGGAATACATAATAAACCCCAGGAAGAGTAGGATCCATAATAAACCCCAGGAAGAGTAAATGTGGATCCATAATAAACCCCAGGAAGAGTAAATGTGGATCCATAATAAACCCCAGGAAGAGTAAATGTGGATCCATAATAAACCCCAGGAAGAGTAAATGTGGATCCATAATAAACCCCAGGAAGAGTAAATGTGGATCCATAATAAACCCCAGGAAGAGTAAATGTGGATCCATAATAAACCCCAGGAAGAGTAAATGTGGATCCATAATAAACCCCAGGAAGAGTAAATGTGAATCCATAATAAACCCCAGGAAGAGTAAATGTGGATCCATAATAAACCCCAGGAAGAGTAGGATCCATAATAAACCCCAGGAAGAGTAGGATCCATAATAAACCCCAGGAAAAGTAGGATCCATAATAAACCCCAGGAAGAGTAAATGTGGATCCATAATAAACCCCAGGAAGAGTAGACAGCAGCTAATGGGAATACATAATAAACCCCAGGAAGAGTAGGATCCATAATAAACCCCAGGAAGAGTAGGATCCATAATAAACCCCAGGAAGAGTAGGATCCATAATAAACCCCAGGAAGAGTAGGATCCATAATAAACCCCAGGAAGAGTAGGATCCATAATAAACCCCAGGAAGAGTAGGATCCATAATAAACCCCAGGAAGAGTAGGATCCATAATAAACCCCAGGAAGAGTAGGATCCATAATAAACCACAGGAAGAGTAGGATCCATAATAAACCCCAGGAAGAGTAAATGTGGATCTATAATAAACCCCAGGAAGAGTAAATGTGGATCCATAATAAACCCCAGGAAGAGTAGGATCTATAATAAACCCCAGGAAGAGTAGGATCTATAATAAACCCCAGGAAGAGTAGGATCCATAATAAACCACAGGAAGAGTAGACAGCAGCTAATGGGAATACATAATAAACCCCAGGAAGAGTAGGATCCATAATAAACCCCAGGAAGAGTAGGCAGCAGCTAATGGGAATACATACTAAACCCCAGGAAGAGTAGGATCCATAATAAACCCCAGGAAGAGTAGGCAGCAGCTAATGGGAATACATACTAAACCCCAGGAAGAGTAGGATCCATAATAAACCCCAGGAAGAGTAGGCAGCAGCTAATGGGAATACATACTAAACCCCAGGAAGAGTAGGATCCATAATAAACCCCAGGAAGAGTAGGCAGCAGCTAATCTGGATCCATAATAAACCCCAGGAAGAAAAGGATCCATAATAAACCCCAGGAAGAAAAGGATCCATAATAAACCCCAGGAAGAGTAGGATCCATAATAAACCCCAGGAAGAGTAGGATCCATAATAAACCCCAGGAAGAGTAGGATCCATAATAAACCCCAGGAAGAGTAGGATCCATAATAAACCCCAGGAAGAGTAGGCAGCAGCTAATGGGAATACATAATAAACCCCAGGAAGAGTAGGCAGCAGCTAATGGGAATACATAATAAACCCAAGGAAGAGTAGACAGCAGCTAATGGGAATACATAATAAACCCCAGGAAGAGTAGACAGCAGCTAATGGGAATACATAATAAACCCCAGGAAGAGTAGACAGCAGCTAATGGGAATACATAATAAACCCCAGGAAGAGTAGGCAGCAGCTAATGGGAATACATAATAAACCCCAGGAAGAGTAGGCAGCAGCTAATGGGAATACATAATGAATAGAAATACAAATACATTGTCATTTGGTATGCGGTTAACGTGTTGACTCTAGCGTTGTTATCTCTGTACTTAAACAATTCAAATTAGCTGCCTCCCAGTCCTTTTTAATCAAAGGCAAAATTGTTCCCTATTAGACATTTTATTAATTTAGATTTTGTTCTCTTCCGAGTGACAAGATTGCTTTAGCCTCCAGGGAAGGCTATTTGTGCGTGTGTGCGTGCGCGTGTGCGTGTGCATGCGCGTGCGTCTCCAGGGTAAATTGTATTCTGACCTGATGTCTGTCTTTTGTATCTCAGACGTCACCCTCCAAACTCACAACGTCAATGATATTCATAGTGTCACTGTGGGATTCAAGGGGAAGACAGACGATTGTTCTAAAACACAAGAAAATAAAGAAATAAACATTCAAGATCTGAAAAACAGTCAAGGACATATTATTAGATACAGAAGCGGCCATCACATCTTAGAATTTAAAATAAAAACTTTATTTATAGAAAGAGACATTGACAGGAAGTGCATCATACTGTATGTCAATTGAATGTTTTCCATCTGAGGTATTCAAGACTTTAGCTGAATGAAATGCCACCGACAGACATGGCCGCTCTGCTTCTAAGTCCTAAGCAACTTTGCAGTATATATTTTTTTTATGTATTATTTCTTACACTACTTAGCCCTGAACGTGTTTTTGTGTTATTACATACAGCCGGAAATAACTTTTGGATATCAGAGCGACGGTAACTCGCCAGCATTACGACCAGGAATACAACTTTCCCGATTTGGATCCTTTGTTCGCATCCCCCAAGGCAATTGACCTTATCCCAGAGGCTGCTCCAAGTTTCCGCCGACGGAGAAGAGGTATTCGGAGTGGAATTCTAGTCCGACTCAGGAGGCCGGGCACACCACCCACCACTTCCGAGTATATTACTCATTTAATGTTCGGTCTCTGGACAATAAAGTAGATGAGCTCAGGGCGAGGATCTCCTTCCAGAGAGACATCAGGCACTGTGACATACTCTGTTTCACAGAATCATGGCTCTCTCTGGATATACTGTCCCCGTCCATACAGCCAGCTGGATTCTCAGTACATTGTGCAGACAGTAATAAAGAACACTCCCGGGGAAGAAAGGTGGCGGTGTATGTTTCATGACGGAGTGATTGTGACAACGTGCAGAAAGTCCTTAAGTCCTTTTGTTCACCCAACCTAGAATAACTCACAATCAAATGCCGACCGCGTTACATCCCAAGAGAATTCTCTTTCGTTATTGTCACAACCCATGTATATTCCCCCTCAGGCACACACCACGACGGCCATGAAGGAACTACGCTGGATTTTATGAAAACTGGAAACCACATACCCTGAGGCCGTATTGTAGCTGGGGATTTTAACAAAGCAACTTTGAGGAAAACGCTAGCGAAGCTCTATCAACACATTGACTGTAGTACTCGCTCTGGGAAAACACTCAACCACTGCTCTTCTCTCTTCCGGGATGCCTACACGGCCCTCCCCCACCCTCCCTTTGGCAACACAGACAGTGTGATGAAGAAGGCACAACAGCGCCTCTTCAACCTCAGAAGGCTGAAGAAATTTGGCTTGACCCCTAAGACCCTCACAAACTTTTACAGATGCACAATCGAGAACATCCTGTCGGGCTGTATCAACGCCTGGTACGGCAACTGCACCGCCCACAACCGTAAGGCTCTCCAGAGGGTAGTGAGGTCTGCACAACGCATCACCGGGGGCAAACTACCTGCCCTCCAGGACACCTACAGCACCCGAATTCACAGGAAGGCAAAAAAGATCATCAAGGACAACAACCACCTGAGCCACTGCCTGTTCACGCCTCTATCATCCAGAAGGCGAGGTCAGTACAGGTGCATCAAAGCAGGGACCGAGAGACTGAAAAACAGCTTCTATCTCAAAGCCATCAGACTGTTAAATAACCATCACTAGCCGGCTACCACCCGGTTACTCAACCCTGCACCTTAGAGACTGGTGCCCCATATACATAGACATGACATCACTGGTCACTTTAATAATGGAACACTAGTCACTTTAATAATGTTTACATACTGCTTTACTCATCTCATATGTATATACTGTATTCTATTCTACTGTATTTTAGTCAATTCATTGCTCATCCTAATATTTATATATTTCTTTATTCCATTATTTTACTTTTACATTTGTCTGTATTGTTGTGAATTGTTAGATATTACTGCCCTGCTGGAGCAAGGAACACAATCATTTCGTTACACCGGCAACATCTGCTAAATATGTGTATGTGACCAATACAATTTGATTTGATATTGTTTCTTTTTGCACATAATAATAATTAATTCAAAGATATTGAAAAAGTGTGTCTGTCAGTGACCTACCTAAACAATGTTGGTGCATAAATACCGCCTCTGCCTCTCTGAGGAGAAAGCTCCCGGAACTCTATCAACACACCTCCTGTTCTACACACTCATCACATGGATCATTGCTGCGCTCGCTTCCGGGACAGCTACAAGGCCCTCCCCCTTCGGCTACAAGGCCCTCCCCCTTCGGCTACAAGGCCCTCCCCCTTCGGCTACAAGGCCCCCCCCCTTCGGCTACAAGGCCCCCCCCCTTCGGCTACAAGGCCCCCCCCCTTCGGCTACAAGGCCCTCCCCCTTCGGCTACAAGGCCCCCCCCCTTCGGCTACAAGGCCCTCCCCCTTCGGCTACAAGGCCCTCCCCCTTTGGGTACAAGGCCCTCCCCCTTCGGCTACAAGGCCCTCCCCCTTCGGCTACAAGGCCCTCCCCCTTCGGCTACAAGGCCCTCCCCCTTCGGCTACAAGGCCCTCCACCTTCGGCTACAAGGCCCTCCCCCTTCAGCTACAAGGCCCTCCCCCTTCGGCTACAAGGCCCTCCCCCTTCGGCTACAAGGCCCTCCCCCTTCGGCTACAATGCTGTCCACCTTCGGCTACAAGGCCCTCCCCCTTCGGCTACAAGGCTCTCCCCCTTCGGCTACAAGGCCCTCCCCCTTCGGCTACAAGGCCCTCCCCCTTCGGCTACAAGGCCCTCCCCCTTCGGCTACAATGCTCTCCCCCTTCGGCTACAAGGCCCTCCCCCTTCGGCTACAATGCTCTCCCCCTTCGGCTACAAGGCCCTCCCCCTTCGGCTACAAGGCCCTCCCCCTTCGGCTACAAGGCCCTCCCCCTTCGGCTACAAGGCCCTCCCTCTTCGGCTACAAGACCCTCCCCCTTTGGCAAATCAGATCACGTATCCATTCAGCTCCTCACCTATAAGTAGAAACTTAAACCGGTGGTAAGGACTGTTCAATGTTGGCCTGATCAATCAGGTATAGGTAAAACATTAAAAGTCATAATCTTTCAGGTATATTCACAATGAATTATCATATATGCCCCCCCCAAAATATATATTTTAAATAAATATATACAGTACCATTCAAAAGTTTGGACACACCTACTCATTTAAGGGTTTTTCTTTATTTTGTCTATTTCACCATTGTAGAATAATAGTGAAGACGTTAAATTATGAAATAACACATATGGAATCATGCAGTAACCAAAAAGGGGGTTAAACAAATCAAATAATATTTTATATTTGAGATTCTTCAAAGTAGCCACCCTTTGCCTTGATGACAGCTTTGCACACTCTTGGCATTCCCTCAACCAGCTTCACCTGGAATGCTTTTCCAACAGTCGTGAAGGAGTTCCCACATACAGTTGAAGTCGGAAGGTTACATACACTTAGGTTGGAGTCATTAAAACTCGTTTTTCAACCACTCCACAAATGTCTTGTTAACAAACTATAGTTTTGGCAAATCGGTTAGGACATCTACTTTGTGCATGACATAAGTAATTTTTCCAACAATTGTTTACAGACAGATTATTTCACTTATAATTCACTGTATCACAATTCCAGTGGGTCAGAAGTTTGCATACACTAAGTTGACTGTGACTTTACACAGCTTGGAAAATTCCAGAAAATGATGTCATGGCTTTAGAAGCTTCTGATAGGCTAATTGACATTTGAGTCAATTGAAGATGTACCTGTGGATGTATTTCAAGGCCTACCTTCAAACTCAGTGCCTCTTTGCTTGACATCATTGGAAAATCTAAAGAAATCAGCCAAGACCTCAGAAGAAAAATTGTAGACCTCCACGAGTCCATGGGACCAAGCAGACGTCATACTGCTCAGGAAGGAGATGCATTCTGTCTCCTAGAGATGAACGTACTTTGGTGTGAAAAGTGCAAATCAATCCCAGAACAACAGCAAAGGACCTTGTGAAGAGGCTGGAGGAAACAAGTACAAAAGTATCTATATCCACAGTAAAACGAGTCCTATGTCGACGTAACCTGAAAGGCCGCTCAACAAGGAAGAAGCCACTGCTCCAAAACCGCCATAAAAAAGCCCGACTACGGTTTGCAACTGCACATGGGGACAAAGATCGTACTTTTTGAAGAAATGTCCTCTGGTCTGATGAAACAATAATATAACTGTTTGGCCATAACGACCATTGTTATGTTTGGAGGAAAAAGGGGGGAGCTTGCAAGCCGAAGAACGCCATCCCAACCTTGAAGCACAGGGGTGGCAGCATCATGTTGTGGGGGTGCTTTGCTGCACGAGGGACTGGTGCACTTTACAAAATAGATGGCATCATGAGGGTGAAAAATTATGTTGAGATATTGAAAGCAACATCTCAAGACATCAGTCACGAAGTTAAAGCTTGGTCGCAAATGGGTCTTCCAAATGGACAATGACCTCAAGCATACTTCCAGTTCTGGCAAAATGGCTTAAGGACAACAAAGTCAAGGTATTGGAGTGGCCATCCCAATATGAAAATATGTGGGCAGAACTGAAAAAGCATGTGTGAGCAAGGAGGCCTACAAACCTGACTCAGTTACACCAACTCTGTCAGGAGGAATGGGCCAAAATTCACCCAACTTTGTGTGGGAAGCTTGTAGAAGGCTTCCCGAAACGTTTGACCCAAGTTAAACAATTTAAAGGCAATGCTACCAAATACTAACTGAGTGTATGTAAACTTCTGACCCAATGGGAATAGGATGAAAGAAATAGCTGAAATAAATCATTTTCTCTGCTCTTATTTTGACATTTCACATTCTTAAAATAAAGTGGTGATCCTAACTGACCTAAGACAGGGAATTTTTACTAGGATTAAATGTCAATATTTGTGAAAAACTGAATTTAAATGTATTTGGCTAAGGTGTATGTAAACTTCTGACTTCAAATGTATGCTGAGCACTTGTTGGCTGCTTTTCCTTCACTCTGCGGTCCAACTCATCCCAAACCATCTCAATTGGTTTGAGGTCAGGTGATTGTAGAGGCAAAGTCATCTGATGCAGCACTCCATCACCTTTTTTGTCAAATAGGCCTTACACAGCCCGGAGATGTTTTGTTGTTTTTACATTCTGGGCCAAATAGAACTTGTGTGAGCAATAACAGGACCAAAACTAGATTACATTGTTCTAGGGATATATCAGTAAAGACCACCTCTTCCAGGGTAATAGGGCACACCATATGTCTCTCTATACTCAGCCAGGGGGCAGAATTTTGTATTTGTATTTATTTGTATTTTTTATGGATCCCCATTAGCTGACAAGGCAGCAGCTACTCTTCCTGAGGTTCAGCAAAATGAAGGTAGTTTATACAATTTTAAAAACATTACAATACATTCACAGACTGTGTGCCCTCAGGCCTCTACTCCACCATTACCACGTGCTTCTACACCTGCATTGCTTGCTGTTTGGGGTTTTAGGCTGGGTTTCTGTACAGCACTTTGAGATATCAGCTGATGTAAGAAGGGCTACATAAATACATTTGATTTGATTAACTCAGCAAAAAAAGAAACGTCCTCTCACTGTCAACTGCATATATTTTCAGCAAACTTAACATGTGTAAATACTTGTATGAACACAAGATTCAACAACTGAGGCATAAACTGAACAAGTTCCACAGACATGTGACTAACAGAAATTGAATAATGTGTCCCTGAACAAAGTTGGGGTCAAAATCAAAAGTAACAGTCAGTATCTGGTGTGGCCACCAGCTGCATTAAGTACTGCAGTGCATCTCCTTCTCATGGACTGCATCAGGTTGGACTGCATCAGGTTGCTGTGAGATGTTACCCCACTCTTCTACCAAGGCACCTGCAAGTTCACAGACATTTCTGGGGGGAATGGCCTTAGCCCTCACCCTCCGATCCAAGAGGTCCCAGACGTGCTCAATGGGATTGAGATCCGGGCTCTTCGCTGTCCATGGCAGAACACTGACATTCCTGTCTTGTAGGAAATCATTCACAGAACGAGCAGTATGGCTGGTGGCATTGTCATGCTGGAGGGTCATGGTCAGGATGAGCCTGCAGGAAGGGTACCACATGAGGGAGGAGGATGTCTTCCCTGTAACGCACAGCGTGGAGATTGCCTGCAATGACAACAAGCTCAGTCTGATGATGCTGTGACACACCGCCCCAGACCATGACAGAACCTCCACCTCCAAATCGATCCCGCTCCAGAGTACAGGCCTCAGTGTAACGCTCATTCCTTTGACGATAAACGTGAATCTGAGCATCACCCCTGATGAGACAAAACCGCGACTCGTCAGTGAAGAGCACTTTTTGCCAGTCCTGTCTGGTCCAGCGACAGTGGGTTTGTGCCCATAGGCGACGTTGTCGCTGGTGATGTCTGGTGAGGACCTGCCTTACAACAGCCCTACAAGCCCTCAGTCCAGCCTCTCTCAGCCTATTGCGGACAGTCTGAGCACTGACAGAGGGATTGTGTGTTCCAGTTGTAACTCGGGCAGTTGTTGTTGCCAACCTGTACCTGTCCCGCAAGTGTGATGATCGGATGTATTAATCCTCTGCAGGTGTTGTTGCACATGGTCTGCCACTGCGATATGTCTCCCTGTAGCGTTGTCCTAGGCGTCTCACGGTACGGACATTGCAATGTATTGCCCTGGCCACATCTGCAGTCCTCATGCCTCCTTGCAGCACACCTAAGGCACGTTCACGCCGATGAGCAGGGACCCTGGGCATCTTTCTTTTCGTGTTTTTCAGAGTCAGTAGAAAGGCCTCTTTAGTGTCCTAAGTTTTCATAACTGTGACCTTAATTGCCTACTGTCTGTAAACTGTTAGTGTCTTAACGACTGTTCCACAAAAATGTTAGTGTCCTAACGACTGTTCCACAGGTGCATGTTAATTAATTGTTTCTGGTTCATTGAACAAGCATGGAAAACAGTGTTGAAACCCTTAAAATGAAGATCTGTGAAGTTATTTGGATTTTTACGAATTTGAAAGACAGGGTCCTGAAAAATATATTCATTTTGATAATAGATATTCTTAAAACGGCCCAGGAGCTGTTGTTTCTGATGAAGCAATTAAGATATGCAATAGTCGACGGAGGATCTATATCTATCAACATCTGTCAGATACCTTTATTCATGCTCTCCAATGCCCTTTATTCATGCTCTCCAATGCCCTTTATTCATGCTCTCCAATGCCCTTTATTCATGCTCTCCAATGCCCTTTATTCATGCTCTCCAATGCCCTTTATTCATGCTCTCCAATGCCCTTTATTCATGCTCTTCAATGCCCTTTATTCATGCTCTCCAATGTACTTTATTCATGCTCTTCAATGCCCTTTTGTGTTAATTGAGATGTTGGTTTCCTGGCGAGGTGACTTCCTCTGTTGAGAGAAGAGGAGTTTGAGCCCTTTCCTGTAGTCAATGACCAAAAGCGCCCTTTTTGGCCTCATGGGTGGAATGTTATTATTTTGTATAATTTCATAATTAATAAAGATTTTTTTCTTTTTTATACAAAATCCTTTTTTTCTATGTTAAACAGTCTTGTTATATTTCAGTCTTCTGAGACGTATATAAAGTGTAATATTGGGATACAAACTCAAAGTGTAATACATTAAACTATATCTGAAACTTTTGTTTCAAAGTATATTTGTTCAAGACTACCAAGAACCACTCTGTGTGACCCTGATTCAGCCCACTGCAGTAAAAGGTTCATTCCTTTAGAAAGGACTTATTCTGGCTTGGTGTAGATTTACAATTAGAGGTGTACAGTTCTTTATAGAAGCGGGAGAATCTTTGATGATTCATTTGGGTTCTGATAGTAATTCCACAGTTTTTAGATTCAATTGTTGCTATATCAGCTAATTGATCATTACTGCGTTGCTTGTTGGCCGCTATACGACTCGGACGATTATCATGGAATTAACGGTTGAGTCTAAGTCATTGGAGGGTAAATGAGGCTCTCTGTCTTATCAATAAATTAAATTGTGTCTTGACTTTAGAAAGAGTAAAAACGACCTGGTCTGAAAAGAGTGTTTGTTGAGGACGTTCTAACGCAGTTGACAACATTTCCAAATCTGATCTCTTCTTTAATTCCTTAGGAGTCTATTGATGAACCCGTGTGTCAATCTAAGTAACATCATGTAAAAATCCAGAGCAAAATCAGTCAGTTTAAACTAGAGACAGAGTGTCTCAATCCTCTGTGTCCACCCATGGTGGCCTTCAGTTTAAACTAGAGACAGAGGGTCTCAATCCGCTGTGTCCGCCCATGGTGGCCTTCAGTTTAAACTAGAGACAGAGTGTCTCAATCCACTGTGTCCACCCATGGTGACCTTCAGTTTAAACTAGAGACAGAGTGTCTCAATCCACTGTGTCCACCCATGGTGACCTTCAGTTTAAACTAGAGACAGAGTGTCTCAATCCTCTGTGTCCACCCATGGTGGCCTTCAGTTTAAACTAGAGACAGAGTGTCTCAATCCACTGTGTCCACCCATGGTGGCCTTCAGTTTAAACTAGAGACAGAGTGTCTCAATCCACTGTGTCCACCCATGGTGACCTTCAGTTTAAACTAGAGACAGAGTGTCTCAATCCGCTGTGTCCACCCATGGTGGCCTTCAGTTTAAACTAGAGACAGAGTGTCTCAATCCACTGTGTCCACCCATGGTGACCTTCAGTTTAAACTAGAGACAGAGTGTCTCAATCCTCTGTGTCCACCCATGGTGGCCTTCAGTTTAAACTAGAGACAGAGTGTCTCAATCCGCTGTGTCCACCCATGGTGGCCTTCAGTTTAAACTAGAGACAGAGTGTCTCAATCCGCTGTGTCCACCCATGGTGACCTTCAGTTTAAACTAGAGACAGAGTGTCTCAATCCGCTGTGTCCACCCATGGTGGCCTTCAGTTTAAACTAGAGACAGAGTGTCTCAATCCGCTGTGTCCACCCATGGTGACCTTCAGTTTAAACTAGAGACAGAGTGTCTCAATCCGCTGTGTCCACCCATGGTGGCCTTCAGTTTAAACTAGAGACAGAGTGTCTCAATCCGCTGTGTCCACCCATGGTGGCCTTCAGTTTAAACTAGAGACAGAGTGTCTCAATCCGCTGTGTCCACCCATGGTGGCCTTCAGTTTAAACTAGAGACAGAGTGTCTCAATCCGCTGTGTCCACCCATGGTGACCTTCCACATCTGCGGTGGAATGTGGCTGAGCTACAGTGGCGTTTGTCAGACCATGAGGCATCCCGAAAATCGATCTTCACCTAAAAACATCTATAGCGTCTGAACGGTTTGATGTACAAACTATTTTGACCACTATATGGAAAGAGGGGATTCTCATGAATACGGTGATGTTCTCCGTTTTGCTCTCCGACCCCCACAAGTGACACTCGTTTGAAGGTAACCCATACAAATAAATGGACACATGGAGGTAGTTTTGTTCAAACAAAAATGAGGGGTTAATTATGTGTAAAAAAAACATAAATATTTGATGAGCTTTCTGACAGATATCGGACAGAAACCACAGTTGCATTATTTGTAATGAAACCTTTGATGGCATCCCAGAGAATCCAAGGGTCGGGGGTCATCGACTGAATTTTTATTGATAATTATCAATTAATTTCAATTTCAAATTTAACACAGAATGTACGATTTTGTAGTAATAAAAACGTTGAAACGCTTTAGTAGGTGGCAGGGAAGTCAAGCGCAGGATAATTGAACTTGGTATAAATGGAGTATTTTAAATAAATTAAAACATAAACTCCAAAACCAAAGTCCATAATAAAATCAATGTGGGTACAGGAACCCGTCGCACACCAATCCATGAAACATCAACATAACAATAAACAATCTCTGACAAGGACACGAGGGGAAACAGAGGGTTAAATACACAACACTTAATGAATGGGATTGGAACCCGGTGTGTAAGACGACCAGACAAAACCAATGGAAAATGAAACATAGATCAATGATGGCTAGAAGGCCGGTGACGTCGATCGCCGAGCACCGCCCGAACAAGGAGAGGCATCGACTTCGGTAGAAGTCGTGACAATCTTATGGCTCCTTTAGGAGATTCAGAAACGTTAAAATGAAGGTAGTAAACATGGTGATTATACAAGTTTATATGTCGAATTTAGATTTTTCTTGATTAAAATAATCGTGAAAATGATTTATGCCTGTTTGAGTAGAAAGTGTACTGTTTTCTATAGGGTTATGTGCTCACCAGCCATCAATGAGGTTATAATTAGACAGTATTTTCTGGACTGCTTTGGTTGAATGTGGATTGTAGTTGGTTTTATACCATTTGTCCCGCATGTCCAAAATGACATTCATTGTCTATCCAAATAACCCGATGGAATTCAGTTCATTCTAATAATATTCTGTTCAGAGAATCAAAAATTGTATGATCATACACTACATGACCAAAAGTAACCGGACACCTGCTGGTCGAACATCTCATTCCAAAATCATTGGCATTAATATGGAGTTGGTCCTCCCTTTGCTGCTATAACAGCCTCCACCCTTCTGGGAAGGTTTCCTGCTAGATGCTGAAACATTGCTGCGGGGAGTTTAGGATGGCTGTAGGAACAATAGGGTAATAGGATGGCTGTAGGAACAATAGGGTAATAGGATGGCTGTAGGAACAATAGGATAATGGGATGGCTGTAGGAACAATAGGGTATTAGGAATGGCTGTAGGAACAATAGGGTAATGTGATGGCTGTAGGAACAATAGGGTAATGGGATGGCTGTAGGAACAATAGGGTAATGTGATGGCTGTAGGAACAATAGGGTAGTATGATGGCTGTAGGAAAAATAGGGTATTGGGTTGGCTGTAGGAGCAACAGAGTAATATGATGGCTGTAGGTACAATAGGGTAATAGGATGGCTGTAGGAACAATAGGGTAATACGATGGCTGTAGGAACAATAGGGTAATGGGATGGCTGTAGGAACAATAGGGTAGTATGATGGCTGTAGGAAAAATAGGGTATTATGATGGCTGTAGGAACAATAGGGTAATGTGATGGCTGTAGGAACAATAGGGTAATGTGATGGCTGTAGGAACAATAGGGTAATGTGATGGCTGTAGGAACAATAGGGTAATGGTATGGCTGCAGGAACAATAGGGTAATAGGATGGCTGTAGGAAAAATAGGGTAATGGTATGGCTGCAGGAACAATAGGGTAATAGGATGGCTGTAGGAACAATAGGGTATTATGATGGCTGTAGGAACAATATGATAATGGGATGGCTGTAGGAACAATAGGGTAATAGGAATGGCTGTAGGAACAATAGGGTAATGTGATGGCTGTAGGAACAATAGGGTATTATGATGGCTGTAGGAACAATAGGGTATTATGATGGCTGTAGGAACAATATGATAATGGGATGGCTGTAGGAACAATAGGGTATTATGATGGCTGTAGGAACAATATGATAATGGGATGGCTGTAGGAACAATAGGGTAATAGGAATGGCTGTAGGAACAATAGGGTATTGGGTTTACTGTAGGAGCAACAGAGTAATATGATGGCTGTAGGTACAATAGGGTAATGGGATGGCTGTAGGAACAGTAGGGGAATAGGATGGTTGTAGGAACAATAGGGTAATAGGATGGCTGTAGGAACAATAGGGTCTTAGGATGGCTGTAGGAACAATAGGGTATTGTGATGACTGTAGGAACAATAGGGTATTATGATGGCTGTAGGAACAATAGGGTAATGTGATGGCTGTAGGAACAATAGGGTATTATGATGGCTGTAGGAACAATAGGGTAATAGGATGGCTGCAGGAACAATAGGGTAATAAGATGGCTGTAGGAACAATAGGGTAATAGGATGGCTGTAGGAACAACAGGGTAATAGGATGGCTGTAGGAACACTAGGGTAATAGGATGGCTGTAGGAACAATAGGGTAATAGGATGGCTGTAGGAACAATAGGGTAATGGGGCAGCAGGTAGCCTGGTGGTTAGGGTGTTGGGCCAGTAGCCGAAAGGTTGCTGGATCGAATCCCCGAGTGGACAAAGTGAACATCTGTAGTTCTGCCCCTGAACAAGGCAGTTAAACCACTGTTACCCGGTAGGCCGTCTTTGTAAATGAGAATCTGTTCTTAACTGACTTGCCTGGTTAAATAAAGGCAAAATAAAACAGGTAAATAACTACTGCTGTCCACTTCATATGTACTTACTGTATTCTAGTTCACCTGTCTACTCATATACTGTCTACACACACCATCCTATATAACTACTGTCTATACACACCATCCTATATAACTACTGTCTACACACACCATCCTATATAACTACTGTCTATACACACCATCCTATTATAACTACTGTCTATACACACCATCCTATATAACTACTGTCTACACACACCATCCTATATAACTACTGTCTACACACATCATCCTATATAACTGCTGTCTATACTGTCTATACACACCATCCTATATAACTACTGTCTACACACACCATCCTATATAACTACTGTCTACACACACCATCCTATATAACTGCTGTCTATACTGTCTATACACACCATCCTATATAACTACTGTCTATACACACCATCCTATTATAACTACTGTCTATACACACCATCCTATATAACTACTGTCCATACTGTCTACACACACCATCCTATATAACTACTGTCTATACACACCATCCTATATAACTACTGTCTACACACACCATCCTATATAACTACTGTCTATACACACCATCCTATATAACTACTGTCTACACACACCATCCTATATAACTACTGTCTACACACACCATCCTATATAACTGCTGTCTATACTGTCTATACACACCATCCTATATAACTACTGTCTACACACACCATCCTATATAACTACTGTCTATACACACTATCCTATTATAACTACTGTCTATACTGTCTATACACACCATCCTATTATAACTACTGTCTATACACACCATCCTATATAACTACTGTCTATACACACCATCAAATATAACTACTGTCTATACACACCATCCTATATAACTACTGTCTATACACACCATCCTATATAACTACTGTCTATACACACCATCCTATATAACTACTGTCTACACACACCATCCTATATAACTACTGTCTATACACACCATCCTATATAACTACTGTCTACACACACCATCCTATATAACTACTGTCTATACACACCATCCTATATAACTACTGTCCATACTGTCTACACACACCATCCTATATAACTACTGTCTATACTGTCTACACACACCATCCTATATAACTACTGTCTATACACACCATCCTATATAACTACTGTCTATACACACCATCCTATATAACTACTGTCTATACACACCATCCTATATAACTACTGTCTACACACACCATCCTATATAACTACTGTCTATACACACCATCCTATATAACTACTGTCTACACACACCATCCTATATAACTACTGTCTACACACACCATCCTATATAACTACTGTCTATACACACCATCCTATATAACTACTGTCTATACACACCATCCTATATAACTACTGTCTACACACACCATCCTATATAACTACTGTCTATACACACCATCCTATATAACTACTGTCCATACTGTCTATACAAACCATCCTATATAACTACTGTCTACACACACCATCCTATATAACTACTGTCTACACCCACCATCCTATATAACTACTGTCTATACTGTCTATACACACCATCATATATAACTACTGTCCATACTGTATATACACACCATCCTATAGAACTACTGTCTATACACACCATCCTATATAACTACTGTCTATACATACCATCCTATATAACTACTGTCTATACACACCATCCTATATAACTACTGTCTATACACACCATCCTATATAACTACTGTCTACACACCATCCTATATAACTACTGTCTACACACACCATCCTATATAACTACTGTCTACACACACCATCCTATATAACTACTGTCTATACTGTCTATACACACCATCCTATATAACTACTGTCTATACTGTCTATACACACCATCCTATATAACTACTGTGTACACACCATCCTATATAACTACTGTCTACACACACCATCCTATATAACTACTGTCTACACACACCATCCTATATAACTACTGTCTATACTGTCTATACACACCATCCTATATAACTACTGTCTATACACACCATCCTATATAACTACTGTCTATACACACCATCCTATATAACTACTGTCTATACACACCATCCTATATAACTACTGTCTACACACACCATCCTATATAACTACTGTCTATACACAACATCCTATATAACTACTGTCTACACACACCATCCTATATAACTACTGTCTATACACACCATCCTATATAACTACTGTCTATACACACCATCCTATATAACTACTGTCTACACACACCATCCTATATAACTACTGTCCATACTGTCTTTACACACCATCCTATATAACTACTGTCTATACTGTCTGCACACACCATCCTATATAACTACTGTCTATACACACCATCCTATATAACTACTGTCTACACACACCATCCTATATAACTACTGTCTACACACACCATCTTATATAACTACTGTCTACACACACCATCCTATATAACTACTGTCCATACACACCATCCTATATAACTACTGTCTACACACACCATCCTATATAACTACTGTCTACACACACCATCCTATATAACTACTGTATATACACACCATCCTATATAACTACTGTATATACACACCATCCTATATAACTACTGTCCATACTGTCTATACACACCATCCTATATAACTACTGTCTATACTGTCTATACACACCATCCTATATAACTACTGTCTATACTGTCTATACACACCATCCTATATAACTACTGTCTATACACACCATCCTATATTACTACTGTCTACACACACCATCTTATATAACTACTGTCTATACACACCATCCTATATAACTACTGTCTATACACACCATCCTATATAACTACTGTCTATACACACCATCCTATATAACTACTGTCTACACACACCATCCTATATAACTACTGTCTATACTGTCTATACACACCATCCTATATAACTACTGTCTACATACACCATCCTATATAACTACTGTCTATACTGTCTATACACACCATCCTATATAACTACTGTCTACACACACCATCCTATATAACTACTGTCTATACTGTCTATACACACCATCCTATATAACTACTGTCTACACACACCATCCTATATAACTACTGTCTATACACACCATCCTATATAACTACTGTCTACACACACCATCCTATATAACTACTGTCTATACACACCATCCTATATAACTACTGTCTATATACACCATCCTATATAACTACTGTCTACACACACCATCCTATATAACTACTGTCTACACACACCATCCTATATAACTACTGTCTACACACCATCCTATATAACTACTGTCTATACACACCATCCTATATAACTACTGTCTATACACACCATCTTATATAACTACTGTCTACACACACCATCCTATATAACTACTGTCTATACACACCATCCTATATAACTACTGTCTATACTGTCTATACACACCATCCTATATAACTGTATATATATTGACATTCCGGCTCGTTCTGATATTTCTTGGTGTCTTTTTTTTTGGATGATGTGCGTATTCTGACTGGTTACATCACTTCCTGGTATGGCAACTGCTCGACCTCCAACCTGCAAGGCACTACAGAAGGTAGTGCAAACGGCCCAGTACATCACTGAGGCCAAGCTTCCTGCCATCCAGGACCTCTATACCAGGCGGTCAGATGAAGGCCCTAAATATTGTCAAAGACTCCAACCACCCCTAGTCAAAGACTGTTCTCTCTGCTACCGCACAGCAAGAGGTACTGGAGCGCCAAGTCTAGGTCCAAGAGGCTTCTGAACATCTTCTACCCCCAAGTCATAAGACTCCTGAACAGCTAATCAAATGGCTACCCAGACTATTTGCATTGCCCCCCCTCTTTTACACCGCTGCTACTCTCTGTTGCTATCATCTATGCATAGTCACTTTAATAACTCTACCTACATGTACATATTACCTCGACTAACCGGTGCCCCCGCACATTGACTCTGTACCGGTACCCCCCTGTATATAGCCTCCACATTGACTCTGTACTGGTACCCCCTGTATTTAGCCTCCACATTGACTCTGTACTGGTACCCCCTGTATTTAGCCTCCACATTGACTCTGTACTGGTACCCCCTGTATTTAGCCTCCACATTGACTCTGTACTGGTACCCCCTGTATTTAGCCTCCACATTGACTCTGTACTGGTACCCCCTGTATATAGCCTCCACATTGACTCTGTACTGGTACCCCCTGTATTTAGCCTCCACATTGACTCTGTACTGGTACCCCATGTATTTAGCCTCCACATTGACTCTGTACCGGTACCCCCTGTATTTAGCCTCCACATTGACTCTGTACTGGTACCCCCTGTATTTAGCCTCCACATTGACTCTGTACCAGTACTCTCCTGTATATAGTCTCCACATTGACTCTGTACTGGTACCCCCTGTATATAGCCTCCACATTGACTCTGTACCAGTACTCTCCTGTATATAGCCTCCACATTGACTCTGTACCAGTACTCTCCTGTATTTAGCCTCCACATTGACTCTGTACCAGTACTCTCCTGTATATAGCCTCCACATTGACTCTGTACCAGTACTCTCCTGTATATAGCCTCCACATTGACTCTGTACCAGTACTCTCCTGTATATAGCCTCCACATTGACTCTGTACCAGTACTCTCCTGTATTTAGCCTCCACATTGACTCTGTACCAGTACTCTCCTGTATATAGCCTCCACATTGACTCTGTACCAGTACTCTCCTGTATTTAGCCTCCACATTGACTCTGTACCAGTACTCTCCTGTATATAGTCTCGCTAATTGTTATTTTACTCCTGCTCTTTAATTACTTGTTACTTTTATTTCTTATTCTTATCCGTATTTCTTTAAACTGGATTGTTGGTTAGGGGCTCGTAAGTAAACATTTCACTGTAAGGTCTACACCTGTTGTATTCGGCGCATGTGACTAATACAATATGATTTGTATTGTATTGTATAGTTTTTTTTAGGCATTATAACAGTTGGAGCTGGAAACACAAGCATTTCACTGCAGCTGAGAAAACAACTGCGAAGCTGTATACGAGATCAATAAACATTGATTTGTTTTGTTCAGATGCAAAGTTTTGCAGGTTAAAATACAAACTACAAAAAAAAAAAAAAAGTAGTCATTGTATTTTGTTGTTTAGTTTACAAGTATGAAAGAGATAGAGAAGATGCTGAATGGGTTCCTCCACTGCACCAGGCCAGCCACCAAGATGATTTAAACCCAGGGAGGTTTGAGTGTGGAGAGAATGTATGTCTATCTCCCAAATTGCACCCTTTTTCTGATATAGTGCACTACTTTTGACCAGAGCCTATGGGTCCATGTCTAAAGTAGTGCCCTGTGAAGGGAATAAGGCCCCATTTGGGATGCTTGCCGTATGTCCCAGAGGAACACGAGTCTGTGACAGGAGACAACAGATACACGTTGCAGCGGCTAAATGATGATCCTCTAAACTCTAGAAATAATACCTCTCTCTGTCTCTCTCTCTCTGTGTCTGTCTGTCTCTCTCTCTGTGTCTGTCTGTCTCTCTCTGTGTCTGTCTGTCTCTCTCTCTGTGTCTGTCTGTCTCTCTCTCTGTGTCTGTCTGTCTCTCTCTCTGTGTCTGTCTGTCTCTCTCTGTGTCTGTCTCTCTCTCTGTGTCTGTCTGTCTCTCTCTCTGTGTCTGTCTGTCTCTCTCTCTGTGTCTGTCTGTCTCTCTCTCTGTGTCTGTCTGTCTCTCTCTCTGTGTCTGTCTGTCTCTCTCTCTGTGTCTGTCTGTCTCTCTCTCTGTGTGTCTGTCTGTCTCTCTCTCTGTGTGTCTGTGTGTCTGTCTGTCTGTCTGTGTGTCTGTGTGTCTGTCTGTCTGTCTGTCTGTCTGTCTGTCTGTCTGTCTGTCTGTCTGTCTGTCTGTCTGTCTGTCTGTCTGTCTGTCTGTCTGTCTCTCTCTCTGTCTCTCTCTCTCTGTGTCTGTCTGTCTCTCTCTCTCTCTGTGTGTCTCTCTGTGTGTCTCTCTGTCTCTCTCTCTCTCTCTCTCTCTCTCTCTCTCTCTCTCTCTCTCTCTCTCTCTCTCTCTCTCTCTCTCTCTCTCTCTCTACCTTCCCCCTACCCTCTTTCTCCCCCATCTCTCCCTTTCCTGGAGTGATAAATAACTATGTCAGAACACTAGAATGGATGTTTCAAGTTAGAGGGTTGAGGAAATGTAGTTTGGAGTCATGAGTCTGGATGAAATGGGTTCTGTCGTCCTGGTCCTGGACTGATCCATCATCACTATCTGACTCACCGTTTGCATCCTAAAAGGAACCCTTTTCAACATACACTGCACTTCTTCTGACCATGGACCATAGGGCTCTGGTCTAAAGTAGTGCACTATATAGGGAATAGGGTGCCATAGGGCTCTGGTCTAAAGTAGTGCACTATTAGGGAATAGGGTGCCATAGGGCTCTGGTCTAAAGTAGTGCACTATATAGGGAATAGGGTGCCATAGGGCCCTGGTCTAAAGTAGTGCACTATAAATAGGGAATAGGGTGCCATAGGGCTCTGGTCTAAAGTAGTGCACTATATATGGAATAGGGTGCCATTTTAGTCTAACCGTTAAACATGTGCATTTTTTCTCTTCATTACAGTCATTTAGCAGACGCTATTATCCAGAGAGACTTACAGTTAGTGCGTTCGTCTTACGATAGCTAGGTGGGACAACCACATATCACAGACATAGTGAGTACATTTTCAGCAAAGTCATTGATAGATGCTGTTAGCTAGCTGGTGCTACAGTCATAGAAATATAATCACTAGAATGGTAGAGATAGATGCTGTTAGCTAGCTGATGCTACAGTCATAGACATATAATCACTAGAATGGTGGAGATGGATGCTGTTAGCTAGCTGGTGCTACAGCCATAGACATATAATCAGTAGAATGGTAGAGATAGATGCTGTTAGCTAGCTGATGCTACAGTCATAGACATATAATCACTAGAATGGTGGAGATGGATGCTGTTAGCTAGCTGGTGCTACAGCCATAGACATATAATCAGTAGAATGGTAGAGATAGATGCTGTTAGCTAGCTGGTGCTACAGTCATAGACATTTAATCAGTAGAATGGTAGAGATAGATGCTGTTAGCTAGCTGGTGCTACAGCCATAGACATATAATCAGTATAATGGTAGAGATAGATGCTGTTAGCTAGCTGGTGCTACAGTCATAGACATTTAATCAGTATAATGGTAGAGATAGATGCTGTTAGCTAGCTGGTGCTACAGTCATAGACATTTAATCAGTATAATGGTAGAGATAGATGCTGTTAGCTAGCTGGTGCTACAGCCATAGACATATAATCACTAGAATGGTAGAGATAGATGCTGTTAGCTAGCTGGATG
Organism: Salvelinus namaycush; assembly: GCF_016432855.1. Lineage (NCBI taxonomy): Eukaryota > Metazoa > Chordata > Actinopteri > Salmoniformes > Salmonidae > Salvelinus > Salvelinus namaycush. Next base: position 59,787,627 of record NC_052313.1, on the reverse strand, counting down.
CTACAGCCATAGACATATAATCAGTAGAATGGTAGAGATAGATGCTGTTAGCTAGCTGGTGCTACAGTCATAGACATTTAATCAGTAGAATGGTAGAGATAGATGCTGTTAGCTAGCTGGTGCTACAGCCATAGACATATAATCAGTATAATGGTAGAGATAGATGCTGTTAGCTAGCTGGTGCTACAGTCATAGACATTTAATCAGTATAATGGTAGAGATAGATGCTGTTAGCTAGCTGGTGCTACAGTCATAGACATTTAATCAGTATAATGGTAGAGATAGATGCTGTTAGCTAGCTGGTGCTACAGCCATAGACATATAATCACTAGAATGGTAGAGATAGATGCTGTTAGCTAGCTGGATGCTACAGCCATAGACATTTAATCAGTATAATGGTAGAGATAGATGCTGTTAGCTAGCTGGTGCTACAGCCATAGACATTTAATCAGTAGAATGGTAGAGATAGATGCTGTTAGCTAGCTGGTGCTACAGTCATAGACATTTAATCAGTAGAATGGTAGAGATAGATGCTGTTAGCTAGCTGGTGCTACAGTCATAGACATTTAATCACTAGAATGGTGGAGATAGATGCTGTTAGCTAGCTGGTGCTACAGTCATAGACATTTAATCAGTATAATGGTAGAGATAGATGCTGTTAGCTAGCTGGTGCTACAGTCATAGACATTTAATCAGTATAATGGTAGAGATAGATGTTGTTAGCTAGCTGGTGCTACAGTCATAGACATATAATAAGTATAATGGTAGAGATAGATGCTGTTAGCTAGCTGGTGCTACAGTCATAGACATTTAATCAGTATAATGGTAGAGATAGATGCTGTTAGCTAGCTGGTGCTACAGCCATAGACATATAATCACTAGAATGGTAGAGATAGATGCTGTTAGCTAGCTGGATGCTACAGCCATAGACATTTAATCAGTAGAATGGTAGAGATAGATGCTGTTAGCTAGCTGGTGCTACAGCCATAGAAATATAATCACTAGAATGGTTAAGATAGATGCTGTTAGCTAGCTGGTGCTACAGTCACAGAAATATAATCACTAGAATGGTTAAGATAGATGCTGTTAGCTAGCTGGTGCTACAGCCATAGACATTTAATCAGTATAATGGTAGAGATAGATGCTGTTAGCTAGCTGGTGCTACAGCCATAGACATTTAATCAGTATAATGGTAGAGATAGATGCTGTTAGCTAGCTGGTGCTACAGTCATAGACATTTAATCAGTATAATGGTAGAGATAGATGCTGTTAGCTAGCTGGTGCTACAGTCATAGACATTTAATCAGTATAATGGTAGAGATAGATGTTGTTAGCTAGCTGGTGCTACAGCCATAGACATTTAATCAGTATAATGGTAGAGATAGATGCTGTTAGCTAGCTGGTGCTACAGCCATAGACATTTAATCAGTATAATGGTAGAGATAGATGCTGTTAGCTAGCTGGTGCTACAGTCATAGACATTTAATCAGTATAATGGTAGAGATAGATGCTGTTAGCTAGCTGGTGCTACAGTCATAGACATTTAATCAGTATAATGGTAGAGATAGATGCTGTTAGCTAGCTGGTGCTACAGCCACAGAAATATAATCAGTATAATGGTAGAGATAGATGCTGTTAGCTAGCTGGTGCTACAGCCACAGAAATATAATCACTAGAATGGTTAAGATAGATGCTGTTAGCTAGCTGGTGCTACAGCCACAGAACTATAATCACTAGAATGGCTATTTCCGTTAATGTCAATTGATCTGGGCTTCTATTTCAGTGGCTATGAGGATAATCTGGTCGATATGTATCTTAGTGTGAATACCACATGGCACCTGATTCCCCACAGTGAACTTCTTAATGACATCAGGCCTGTGGTCAACAGTAGCACACTGTAGAAGGAGCCGTTTGGGATGAAGCCTCTAATCTCTTCATGTAAATTAAAGGAGGTATTTGTCACGCCCTGACCTTAGAGATCCTTTTGACGTCTCTATTTTGGTTTGGTCAGGGCGTGAGTTGGGGTGGGCATTCTATGTCTGGTGTTCTATGTTTTGTATTTCTTTGTGTTTGGCCGGGTGTGGTTCTCAATCAGAGGCAGCTGTCTATCGTTGTCTCTGATTGAGAACCATACTTAGGTAGCCCTTTTCCCACCTGTGTGTTGTGGGTAGTTGTTTTCTGTTTTGTGTTGTTGCACCAGACAGAACTGTTTCGTTTCGTTCACTCTCTTTGTTGTTTCAGTGTTCAGGTTATTTTATTAAATTACAATGAACACTTACCACGCTGTGTTTTGGTCCCCTTCTCTCCAGGACGATCGTTACAGGTATTTCATTCTCTATAGGACACTTACACTGACGTCATAGTCAAAATCTGATTTGTGATTAATGCTCCCGAGTGGCGCAGCGGTCTAGGGCACTGCATCTCAGTGCAAGAGGCGTCACTACAGACCCTGGTTCGATCCCGGGATGTTTCACAGCGGTCCAGGGCACTGCATCTCAGTGCTAGAGGCGTCACTACAGACCCTGGTTCGATCCCGGGATGTTTCACAACCGGCAGTGATTGGGAGTCCCATAGGGCAGCGCACAGTTGGCCAAGTGTTGTCCGGGTTTGGCCGGTGTAGGCCGTCATTGTAAATAATAATTTGTTCTTAACTGACTTGCCTAGTTAAATAAAGGTAAAACAAATGAAAAATGGGAGTGAAATGTTACTTCATTTTTGTGTATGGAAACATTGACACAACAGTGACATTTTCTACAGATTTGTCTATGATATCATTAAAAAAAAAGTTTTTTAACCCCACGCAACAAAAGCACAGTCTTTTCACGACCCTTTTAAAGTTTATGTTAAAATGTACATTGTTCAACTATTGTTGATTTTGTTTACCGCAGCCCCCTCAGTACAAACTAGTGTGAACCTTCACCTTTCACTTCCTACAGCTGTACGTACAGTAACGCTGTGTCCCAAATGGGACCCTATTCCCTATGTAGTCCACTTACTCTTCTCGGGACCCTGATCAAGAGTAAGTGGACTACATAGGGGATAAGGGGGCCATTTAGGACATATTGTAAGTGTTTGTGTAGCATGTCAGTTGTCCATACAGCCAAATGTACACCGCGTTCAAAATGGCGTCCTATTTCTTATACAGTGCACTATAGAGAGCACATAGTGATCTGGTTAAAAGTAGTGCACTATATATGGAGTAGGGGGCCATTTGGAATGCATCAATAGCCTTAGGGAGGGTGAACTTTGGGCATACGTGGGTGTTATTCGACCTAAATAGGGTCGATAACTTCCCTGTGGCTGTTCAGTGTCCATCCACCAGCTGACTACTGGGTTGAGGAGGAGGTGGAGGAGAACAGAGGAGAACAGAGGAGGTAGAGGAGAACAGAGGAGAACAGAGGAGGACAGAGGAGGACAGAGGAGAACAGAGGAGAACAGAGGAGGTACAGGAGGTAGAGGAGAACAGAGGAGGACAGAGGAGAACAGAGGAGGACAGAGGAGGTACAGGAGGTAGAGGAGAACAGAGGAAAACAGAGGAGGACAGAGGAGGACAGAGGAGAACTGAGGAGGACAGAGGAGGTAGAGGAGAACAGAGGAGGTACAGGAGGTAGAGGAGGTACAGGAGGTAGAGGAGAACAGAGGAGGACAGAGGAGAACAGAGGAGAACAGAGGAGGACAGAGGAGGTAGAGGAGGACAGAGGAGGTAGAGGAGGTAGAGGAGAACAGAGGAGGTACAGGAGGTAGAGGAGAACAGAGGAGAACAGAGGAGGACAGAGGAGGACAGAGGAGAACAGAGGAGAACAGAGGAGGTACAGGAGGTAGAGGAGAACAGAGGAGGACAGAGGAGAACAGAGGAGGACAGAGGAGGTACAGGAGGTAGAGGAGAACAGAGGAGAAAAGAGGAGGACAGAGGAGGACAGAGGAGAACTGAGGAGGACAGAGGAGGTAGAGGAGAACAGAGGAGGTACAGGAGGTAGAGGAGAACAGAGGAGGACAGAGGAGAACAGAGGAGGACAGAGGAGGTACAGGAGGTAGAGGAGAACAGAGGAGGACAGAGGAGGTAGAGGAGGACAGAGGAGGTAGAGGAGGTAGAGGAGAACAGAGGAGGACAGAGGAGAACAGAGGAGGACAGAGGAGAACAGAGGAGGACAGAGGAGGACAGAGGAGAACAGAGGAGAACAGAGGAGGTACAGGAGGTAGAGGAGAACAGAGGAGGACAGAGGAGAACAGAGGAGGACAGAGGAGGTAGAGGAGGTAGAGGAGAACAGAGGAGAACAGAGGAGGACAGAGGAGGACAGAGGAGAACAGAGGAGGTACAGGAGGTAGAGGAGGTAGAGGAGAACAGAGGAGAACAGAGGAGGACAGAGGAGGACAGAGGAGGACAGAGGAGAACAGAGGAGGACAGAGGAGGACAGAGGAGAACAAAGGAGGACAGAGGAGAACAGAGGAGAACCGAGGAGGTACAGGAGGTAGAGGAGAACAGAGGAGGACAGAGGAGAACAGAGGAGGACAGAGGAGGACAGAGGAGGTAGAGGAGGTAGAGGAGAACAGAGGAGAACACAGGAGGACAGAGGAGAACCGAGGAGAACCGAGGAGGACAGAGGAGAACAGAGGAGAACAGAGGAGGACAGAGGAGGTAGAGGAGAACAGAGGAGAACAGAGGAGAACAGAGGAGGACAGAGGAGAACAGAGGAGAACAGAGGAGAACAGAGGAGAACAGAGGAGGTAGAGGAGAACAGAGGAGGACAGAGGAGAACAGAGGAGGACAGAGGAGGACAGAGGAGGTAGAGGAGGTAGAGGAGGACAGAGGAGAACAGAGGAGGACAGAGGAGAACAGAGGAGAACCGAGGAGGACAGAGGAGGTAGAGGAGAACAGAGGAGAACAGAGGAGGTAGAGGAGGTAGAGGAGAACAGAGGAGAACAGAGGAGGACAGAGGAGGTAGAGGAGGACAGAGGAGAACAGAGGAGGACAGAGGAGGACAGAGGAGAACAGAGGAGAACAGAGGAGGTACAGGATATAGAGGAGAACAGAGGAGGACAGAGGAGAACAGAGGAGGTAGAGGAGGTAGAGGAGAACAGAGGAGGACAGAGGAGGTAGAGGAGAACAGAGGAGAACAGAGGAGGACAGAGGAGGTAGAGGAGAACAGAGGAGGACAGAGGAGAACAGAGGAGGACAGAGGAGGACAGAGGAGGTAGAGGAGGTAGAGGAGAACAGAGGAGAACAGAGGAGGACAGAGGAGAACAGAGGAGAACTGAGGAGGACAGAGGAGAACAGAGGAGGACAGAGGAGGTAGAGGAGAACAGAGGAGAACAGAGGAGGACAGAGGAGGTAGAGGAGGACAGAGGAGAACAGAGGAGGACAGAGGAGGACAGAGGAGAACAGAGGAGAACAGAGGAGGTACAGGATATAGAGGAGAACAGAGGAGGACAGAGGAGAACAGAGGAGGACAGAGGAGGTACAGGAGGTAGAGGAGAACAGAGGAGAACAGAGGAGGACAGAGGAGGACAGAGGAGAACCGAGGAGGTAGAGGAGAACAGAGGAGGTACAGGAGGTAAAGGAGGTAAAGGAGGTAGAGGAGAACAGAGGAGGACAGAGGAGAACAGAGGAGGACAGAGGAGGTACAGGAGGTAGAGGAGAACAGAGGAGAACAGAGGAGGACAGAGGAGGACAGAGGAGGTAGAGGAGGTAGAGGAGAACAGAGGAGAACAGAGGAGGACAGAGGAGAACAGAGGAGAACCGAGGAGGACAGAGGAGAACAGAGGAGAACAGAGGAGGACAGAGGAGGACAGGGGAGGTAGAGGAGGTAGAGGAGAACAGAGGAGAACAGAGGAGGACAGAGGATAACAGAGGAGGACAGAGGAGGACAGAGGAGGACAGAGGAGGACAGAGGAGGACAGAGGAGGACAGAGGCGGTACAGGAGGTAGAGGAGAACAGAGGAGGACAGAGGAGAACAGAGGAGGACAGAGGAGGTACAGGAGGTAGAGGAGAACAGAGGAGAACAGAGGAGGACAGAGGAGGACAGAGGAGAACCGAGGAGGTAGAGGAGAACAGAGGAGGTACAGGAGGTAGAGGAGGTAAAGGAGGTAGAGGAGAACAGAGGAGGACAGAGGAGAACAGAGGAGGACAGAGGAGGACAGAGGAGAACCGAGGAGGACAGAGGAGGTAGAGGAGAACAGAGGAGGTACAGGAGGTAGAGGAGGTACAGGAGGTAGAGGAGAACAGAGGAGGACAGAGGAGAACAGAGGAGGACAGAGGAGGTACAGGAGGTAGAGGAGGACAGAGGAGGTACAGGAGGTAGAGGAGAACAGAGGAGGACAGAGGAGGACAGAGGAGGACAGAGGAGGTACAGGAGGTAGAGGAGGACAGAGGAGGTACAGGAGGTAGAGGAGAACAGAGGAGGACAGAGGAGGACAGAGGAGGTAGAGGAGAACAGAGGAGAACAGAGGAGGACAGAGGAGAACAGAGGAGAACAGAGGAGAAAAGAGAAAGATACACAGTACTGGTACCGGAATAGATAACATGGTTTAATCCCAAATGGCACCCTATTCCCTATATAGTTTCCCTACATAGTGCACTACTTTAGACCCTATTCCCTGTATAGTTTCCCTACATAGTGCACTACTTTAGACCCTATTCCCTGTATAGTTTGCCTACATAGTGCACTACTTTAGACCCTATTCCCTATATAGTGCACTACTTTAGACGCTATTCCCTACATAGTGCACTACTTTAGACCCTATTCCCTACATAGTGCACTACTTTAGACCCTATTCCCTATGTAGTGCACTACTTTAGACCCTATTCCCTATGTAGAGCACTACTTTATAACCTATTCCCTATGTAGTGCACTACTTTAGACCATATTCCCTATATATGTTCCCTATGTAGTTCACTACTTTAGACCCTATTCCCTATGTAGTGCACTACTTTAGACCCTATTCCCTATGTAGTGCACTACTTTAGACCCTATTCCCTATATATTTTCCTTATGTAGTTCACTACTTTAGACCCTATTCCCTACATAGTGCACTACTTTAGACCCTATTCCCTATGTAGTGCACTACTTTAGACCCTATTCCCTATGTAGAGCACAACTTTATACCCTATTCCCTATGTAGTGCACTACTTTAGACCATATTCCCTATATATGTTCCCTATGTAGTTCACTACTTTAGACCCTATTCCCTATGTAGTGCACTACTTTAGACCCTATTCCCTATGTAGTGCACTACTTTAGACCCTATTCCCTATATATTTTCCTTATGTAGTTCACTACTTTAGACCCTATTCCCTATATATTTTCCTTATGTAGTTCACTACTTTAGACCCTATTTCTTACGTAGTGCACTACTTTAGACCCTATTCCCTATATATATTCCCTACGTAGTACACTACTTTAGACCCTATTCCCTATATATATTCCCTACGTAGTGCACTACTTTAGACCCTATTCCCTATATATATTCCCTACGTAGTACACTACTTTAGACCCTATTCCCTATATATATTCCCTACGTAGTGCACTACTTTAGACCCTATTCCCTACGTAGTGCACTACTTTAGACCCTATTCCCTACGTAGTGCACTACTTTAGACCCTATTCCCTATATCGTGCACTACTTTAGACCCTATTCCCTATGTAGTGCACTACTTTAGACCCTACTCCCTACGTAGTGCACTACTTTAGACCCTATTCCCTACGTAGTGCACTACTTTAGACCCTATTCCCTATGTAGTGCACTACTTTAGACCCTACTCCCTACGTAGTGCACTACTTTAGACCCTATTCCCTACGTAGTGCACTACTTTAGACCCTACTCCCTACGTAGTGCACTACTTTAGACCCTATTCCCTATGTAGTGCACTACTTTAGACCCTACTCCCTACGTAGTGCACTACTTTAGACCCTACTCCCTACGTAGTGCACTACTTTAGACCCTATTCCCTACGTAGTGCACTACTTTAGACCCTATTCCCTATGTAGTGCACTACTTTAGACCCTACTCCCTACGTAGTGCACTACTTTAGACCCTACTCCCTACGTAGTGCACTACTTTAGACCCTATTCCCTATGTAGTGCACTACTTTAGACCCTACTCCCTACGTAGTGCACTACTTTAGACCCTATTCCCTACGTAGTGCACTACTTTAGACCCTATTCCCTACGTAGTGCACTACTTTAGACCCTATTCCCTATGTAGTGCACTACTTTAGACCAAGGCGTTGAGCCTCTTGGTCCTTGACCTCTGGATGGTTTAACCAGCGTGTTTGTTTTTCCTCTCAACCATAATATATTATTATTATTACTATTGATATGATTCCCCCCCACAGGCAATTCCAGACAGTGAGTGTCCGTTCCAGGGGAAGGTGTGTGTGTGTGTGTGTGTGTTTGTTTGTTTGTCTCCAGGGCTGGTAAATTGTATTCTGTCTTTCTGTGTATCTCAGACTTTACAGCAGCGGACCTGTTCATAGTGTCACTGTGTGACAGAAGGGGAAGACAAAGGATTGTTCTGGAATACCAACAACATATTGTGTGTGAAGATTCCCCCAGTTAGATTCATCACTGTCTAACACAGTGACCTTTAGTTGACCGTGTGTATGTGTGTGTGTGTGTGTGCGTGTGTCTGTTTGTGTGTTTGTGTGTGTTTGTATGTTTGTGTGTGTGTGTGTGTGTGTGTGTGTGTGTGTGTGTGTGTGTGTGTGTGTGTGTGTGTGTGTGTGTGTGTGTGTGTTTGTATGTTTGTGTGTGTGTGTGTGTGTGTGTGTGTGTGTGTGTTTGTATGTTTGTGTGTATGTTTGTTTGTGTGTGTGTGTGTTTGTGTGTGTGTGTGTGTGTGTGTGTGTGTGTGTGTGTGTGTGTGTGTGTGTGTGTGTGTGTGTGTGTGTGTGTGTGTTTGTATGTTTGTGTGTGTGTGTTTGTGTGTGTGTGTTTGTATGTGTGTGTGTGTGTGTGTGTGTGTGTGTGTGTGTGTGTGTGTGTGTGTGTGTGTGTGTGTGTGTGTGTGTTAATGCCTAGGGTCCTTGTATTCCCCAGCCTTCATGGTGGCATCCCAAAAGGCTCCATGTTCCCTTATTTAGTCCACTACCTTGACCAGAGGCCGCAGGGAACAGCGTTCCGTTTGGGACTCAGATCATGTGACCGCTGCTATCTGTCCAGAAGTCACCACAGGGGGCCTCCATCCTCAGGGGACAAGACAGAGGGAGTCCAGATGTGTGAAAGCCCCAGAGCGGTGTGTCACACTGGGCCTAGTCTGACACGACCTCCCCCTAGGACAGAGAACCAGTCACCAGTCTGCCCAGTCCACTACACTGGGGGCTGTGAGCAGAGGATGGCTGCTCTGCTGAGGGTATTTTCAACAGGGATCATTTCCTACATGAAGGGAGTGTCAAGCTTCCACTAAATGCTGATGTAGTCTGTCACCATGTAGACAAGAGGAAAGGGAAGTGATGTAGTCTGTCACCATGTAGACAAGAGGACAGGGAAGTGATGTAGTCTGTCACCATGTAGACAAGAGGAAAGGGAAGTGATGTAGTCTGTCACCATGTAGACAAGAGGACAGGGAAGTGATGTAGTCTGTCAACATGTAGACAAGAGGACAGGGAAGTGATGTAGTCTGTCACCATGTAGACAAGAGGAAAGGGAAGTGATGTAGTCTGTCAACATGTAGACAAGAGGAAAGGGAAGTGATGTAGTCTGTCACCATGTAGACAAGAGGAAAGGGAAGTGATGTAGTCTGTCACCATGTAGACAAGAGGAAAGGGAAGTGATGTAGTCTGTCAACATGTAGACAAGAGGAAAGGGAAGTGATGTAGTCTGTCAACATGTAGACAAGAGGAAAGGGAAGTGATGTAGTCTCAACATGTAGACAAGAGGACAGGGAAGTTATGTAGTCTGTCACCATGTAGACAAGAGGAAAGGGAAGTGATGTAGTCTCAACATGTAGACAAGAGGAAAGGGAAGTGATGTAGTCTGTCACCATGTAGACAAGAGGAAAGGGAAGTGATGTAGTCTGTCACCATGTGGACAAGAGGAAAGGGAAGTGATGTAGTCTCAACATGTAGACAAGAGGAAAGGGAAGTGATGTAGTCTGTCACCATGTAGACAAGAGGAAAGGGAAGTGATGTAGTCTCAACATGTAGACAAGAGGACAGGGAAGTGATGTAGTCTGTCACCATGTAGACAAGAGGACAGGGAAGTGATGTAGTCTGTCACCATGTGGACAAGAGGAAAGGGAAGTGATGTAGTCTCAACATGTAGACAAGAGGAAAGGGAAGTGATGTAGTCTGTCACCATGTAGACAAGAGGACAGGGAAGTGATGTAGTCTCAACATGTAGACAAGAGGAAAGGGAAGTGATGTAGTCTGTGACCATGTAGACAAGATGAAAGGGAAGTGATGTAGTCTCAACATGTAGACAAGAGGAAAGGGAAGTGATGTAGTCTGTCACTATGTGGACAAGAGGACAGGGAAGTGATGTAGTCTGTCACCATGTAGACAAGAGGACAGGGAAGTGATGTAGTCTGTCACCATGTAGACAAGAGGAAAGGCAAGTGATGTAGTCTGTCACCATGTGGACAAGAGGACAGGGAAGTGATGTAGTCTGTCACCATGTAGACAAGAGGAAAGGGAAGTGATGTAGTCTGTCACCATGTAGACAAGATGAAAGGGAAGTGATGTAGTCTCAACATGTAGACAAGAGGAAAGGGAAGTGATGTAGTCTGTCACCATGTAGACAAGAGGACAGGGAAGTGATGTAGTCTGTCACCATGTGGACAAGAGGAAAGGGAAGTGATGTAGTCTCAACATGTAGACAAGAGGAAAGGGAAGTGATGTAGTCTCAACATGTAGACAAGAGGAAAGGGAAGTGATGTAGTCTGTCACCATGTAGACAAGAGGAAAGGGAAGTGATGTAGTCTGTCACCATGTAGACAAGAGGAAAGGGAAGTGATGTAGTCTCAACATGTAGACAAGAGGAAAGGGGAGTGATGTAGTCTCAACATGTAGACAAGAGGAAAGGGAAGTGATGTAGTCTGTCACCATGTGGACAAGAGGAAAGGGAAGTGATGTAGTCTCAACATGTAGACAAGAGGAAAGGGAAGTGATGTAGTCTGTCACCATGTAGACAAGAGGAAAGGGAAGTGATGTAGTCTGTCACCATGTAGACAAGAGGAAAGGGAAGTGATGTAGTCTGTCAACATGTAGACAAGAGGACAGGGAAGTGATGTAGTCTGTCACCATGTAGACAAGAGGAAAGGGAAGTGATGTAGTCTCAACATGTAGACAAGAGGAAAGGGAAGTGATGTAGTCTGTCACCATGTAGACAAGAGGACAGGGAAGTGATGTAGTCTGTCACCATGTAGACAAGATGAAAGGGAAGTGATGTAGTCTGTCACCATGTAGACAAGAGGAAAGGGAAGTGATGTAGTCTGTCACCATGTGACAAGAGGAAAGGGAAGTGATGTAGTCTGTCACCATGTGGACAAGAGGAAAGGGAAGTGATGTAGTCTGTCACCATGTAGACAAGAGAAAGGGAAGTGATGTAGTCTCAACATGTAGACAAGAGGAAAGGGAAGTGATGTAGTCTGTCACCATGTAGACAATGAGGACAGGGATAGTGATGTAGTCTGTCCACCATGTATACAAGAGAAAGGGAAGTGATGTAGTCTGTCAACCATGTAGACAAGAGGAATGGGGGATCTGATGTAGTCTGCACCATGTAGGACAAGAGAAAGGGAAGTGATGTAGTCTGTCACCATGTAGACAAGAGAAAGGACGTGATGTAGTCTCAACATGCTAGACAAGAGGAAAGGGAAGTGATGTAGTCTGTCACCATGTAGACAAGAGGACAGGGAGTGATGTAGTCTGTCACCATGTGGACAAGAGGAAAGGGACGTGATGTTAGTCTCAACATGTAGACAAGAGGATAAGGGAATTGATGTATTGTCTGGTCACCATTGTAGGACAAGAGGAAAGGGAAGTGATGTTAGTCTGTCACCATGTAGACAAGAGGAACAGGGAAGTGATGTAGTCTGTCACCATGTAGACAAGCAGGAAAGGGTGAAGTGATTTAGGTCTTTCCACCATGTAGACAATATGTAAAGGGAACGTGAGTAGTCTGTCACCCTGTAAGACAAGAGGAAAGGGAAGTGATGTAGTCTTCACATGTAGCCAAGATGACAGGAAGTGATTGTAGTCTGTCACCATGTAGACAAGAGGACAGGAAGTGATAGTGGCACCATAAAGGAGGGACCTAGTTATGTAGTCTGTCAACATGTAGACAAGATGAAAGGAAGTGATGTAGTCTGTCACCATGTAGACAGAGGACAGTGAGTGATGTTAGTCTGTCACATTGTAGACAAGATGAATGGAAGTGATGTAGTCTGTCACCATGTAGACAAGAGGACAAGGTAAGTGATGTAGTCTGTCACCTTGTAGACCAATATGAAAGGGACGTGATGTAGTCTGTCACCTGTAGCCAAGAGGAAGCGGAAGTGATGTAGTCTGTCACCATGTAGACAAGAAAGGGAGTGATGT